>NW_015506328.1:433963-439307 GCF_001515645.1 Sinocyclocheilus grahami | reverse complement strand
TATATATACTGTGTATATATACATATATTTAGAGAGAGCGAGAATTAAAACATTTTGTTGCTATGGTTTTAACTATAATAACCCTGCATCTCAAAACAATCATCATCTACGTTAGTGGAGACTTAAAAAGGGCCTTAAGATGACTTAAAATAAGACAAAACATATATCTTAAATAATATTTGTTATTTTAATTCATCCTTTGTCTTTAAAGAACCAGGATTCGCATAGTCTTGGAAAAAAACAGGATATATGAGGAAGCCTCATTTTAAAAGTATGATTTCTGCACCTGGAAAAGTCATGGAAATTAATCCAATCTTAAAAGGCCATGGGCATTTTTATTACTAATGTAGATTTTTCTTTGTTTATTTTATTAGTTAAAGGATTAGTTCACTTCCAGAATAGAAATTTCCTGGTAATTTACTCACCCCCATGTCGTCCGAGATGATCATGTCTGTCTGTCTTCAGTCACAAAGAAATGAAGGTTTTTTGAGGAAAACATGCAGGATTTCTCTCCATATAATGGACTTCAATGGGGACCAACGAGCTGAAGGTCTAAATCACAGTTTCAGTGCAGCTTCAAAGAGCTCTACAGGATCCCAGCCGAGGAATAAGAGTCTTATCTAGAGAAACCATCGCTCATTTTCTTAAGAAAAATAAACGTTTATATACTTTTTAACCACAAATGCTGGTCTAAAGAAGTGGTGTCAGAATGATGTGTCGTTTATCTGTGATGTTCATCTGGATGTGGGTCTGTGACGCAGCATCCCCTAGGATCCGGCGTAATGGCTGTTTGTCTATGTATAGCAAGTGTGTGTCAGACTGAAGTGGGTCAAGCTAATGCAACCCAGGGCCATCTGAGGATGCTGAAGATGCGATCGTAGGCGTGCGGCCTATTTTTAGCGCTGGCGTTTAGCGCGTCGTCTGCAGGATTAGATATCGGTTGTCAGCTCTGACCCGTGACGCTGCGTCCTGTCCTTGAAATCTAATCAGAGAAACGTCTTCCTCTAAAGGATTTTTTCTGCAGGACCTCCTTCAGATGTATTGCAGATCTGTCACCGCAGAGGGCAGGAATGAATGATTTCTGTTAGTGTATAAGTGATGGAGAGAGTGTTCATTATAATGTAAGAGAAATGTGCAATGCGTCTGAACTGATCAATAACGCCGTCAGTAGTCATGTGACATTCATCTTTAGAGTCATCGTGAACAGAAAACCTCTTCTAAAGCACGTTAGTTGTAGGTTAGGTAAGTTTAAGTCAGTTTTATTGTTAAATTCATTATATGTGTGCATTAGGGGTGTGAGAAATTAACAAAAGATTATATCTCTTATTTACTAGAATTTTGTTGACAGTGATAATTAGTTGAGGTCGACTGATAGTGGGTTTTACCGATAATGATAACTAGGTTAGACCACACTAGCGGATAACCGATTAATCAACCACAAGTTTTTAAAATGGATACTAAATTAAAAACTATCAGTATGTATTTTTTACAGATAACCGATTATCGGTTATTCTGTTCTAGCAATCGATTATCTGTGCCGATTGGTCTGATCAATTGATCGACCTCTAATATTTAGACATTATTTTGCTAAGTGATGGAGAGAATATTTGTTCTGTTAAATAGGTGAATGCGTCCGTGAGATCAGTAAAGCCATCAGCGATCATGTTATGTTCATCTTTAGAGACACCGTTAACAGAAAACCTCTTCTAAAGCACGTTAGTTGTAGGTCAGGTTAGTTTAAGTCATGTTTAGGTGTAGCTTTGTCAAAAGCACACACCTTTAATACACATACAGTGCTGTTTGAAAGTTTGTGAACCCTTTACAATTTTCTACATTTCTGCATAAATATGACCCAAAACATCATCAGATTTTTTTTGCACAAGTCCTGAAAGTAGACTAAGAGAACCCGATCAGACAAAATATTTTCTTTGTCATTTATTTATTGAGAAAAATGATCCATTGTTACATATCTGTGCGGTGCAAAAGTATGTGAATCTTTGCTTTCAGTATCTGGTGTGGCCCAATTTTGCTGCAGTAACTTCAGGTAAAGTTTCTTGTAACTGCTGATCAGTCCTGCACAACATCTTGTATTACTTTTAGCTCATTCCTCAGTACAGAACGACTTCAACTCTGTGATGTTATGGGTTTCCTCCTATGAACTGCTTGCTTCAGCTCCTTCCACAACATTTCAATTGGATTAAGGTCCAGATTTTGACTCTGTCATTCCAAAACATTGTTCTTCTTTGAGGTTGTTGTCTTGCTGCATGGCCCACTTTCTCTTGAGTTCTTGGACTGATGTCCTAACATTTTCCTTTACAGTTTGCTGGTATAATTCAGAATTCATTGTTCCATCAATGATGGTAAGTCATCCTGGCCCAGATGCAACAAAAAAGGCCCAAACCACGATACTACAACCACCATGTTTCACAGATGGGATGAGGCTCTTATGCCACACCATGGTTGCTCAGTGTTCTCCTGATGGTGGACTCATGAACATTAACATTAACCAATGTGAGTAAGGCCTTTAGTTGCTTAGAAGTTACCCTGGGTTCCTTTGCAACCTCGCAGACTATTACAAGTCTTGCTTTTGGAGTGATCTTTGTTGGGGGAGCACTCCTTGAATCTCCTCCATTTCTACACAATCTGTCTGACTGAGGATTTGTGGAGTCCAAGCTCTTTAGAGATGGCTTTGTAACCTTTTTCCAGCCTGATGAGCAACAACAACTCTTTTTCTGAGGTCCTCAGAGATCTCCTTTGTTCATGCCATGATGCACTTCCATAAACATGATCAGACTTTGAGAGATCCCTGTTCTCTAAATAAAACAGGGCAGGCAATGACACCTGATAGTCATTCCACTGAATGAAAACACCTCTGAACAGATGGACTCTAATATCACCCTCAAATCAACAGCTAATCACAGAGATTCACATACTTTTTGCACTGGGTAATTTTTCTCAATAAATAAATGACAAAGAAAATATTTTTGTCTCCTTGTTTGATTGGGTTCTCTTTGTCTACTTTTAGGACTTGTGTGAAATTCTGACGATGAATTGGGTCATATTTATGCTGAAATATAGAAAATTGTAAAGGGTTCACAAACTTTCAAGCAGCACTGTATATAATGAAAGATTAGATCTCAATATTTACTAGGATTTTGTTGACTGTGATAATTAGCAGAGGTCGACTGATAGTGGGTTTTACGATAATGATAACTAGGTTGGATCGCACTAGCCGATAACGATTAATCAACCAAAAGTTTTTAAAATGAAAAATCAGTATGCTTTTTTTTTTTATTAACTTCCAACACAATACAAAACAATAACATACACACACTGCCTGATATACAACAAAAGAGAATACAAAAACAAAATTATACATAAGATGACAAGCAGAGCATTATATCACAGTTCAACATTAACAATAATAAAAACTGGGGAGAATACATGAATCTTCTAATACACCTCTAGGAACACTATGTCATACCAAGCCACAAAATGTCACAGGTAGAAGCATTTATGCAGTTAAGGTATGGTGGGTCTTCAATAAGCCATTCATTAATAAATCGAAGTTGGCAAGCCAATTTATATAATCTGACATTTGGAAGGTCCAAGCCGCCCTTTGCACTAGAGAGCTGTTCCAGATAAATTAACTTAGCCACCCATTTAACTCTTTTATAGCCTTATTGGACAGTAAAACAGGAATCATTTGCATTGGATACAGTAAACGGGGCAGGACATTCATTTTTATCAGAGCCACCCTCCCCAGCCAAGACAGAGGGAGAGCCATCCATCTGTTCAAATCATCACGGATTTTTCCTAGCACTGGTGTAAAATTGGCTTTGTACAATTGCTTGAAAGCAGGGGTTACATGAATACCCAAATAATCAAAACCATCCTCAGAGCATTTAAAGGGAAAGGAGGGAGACTGATTTGTGGACTTCTTATTACCTAAAAACAGGGTTAGATTGTTTGGTGACGATAGAATTCCTGGGGGGGAATCTGTCCAGTAAAGAATTTAATAAACAGTTAAAATCCCCTCCGATAATAGCCAATCCAGATGCATTCTCTTTAAAATAAAAAAAAGCTTTAGAAAGAAATTCTGAGGAGTAAATTCTAGTTTCTCGTCTATTGCGCTGGAAATTTTCTCCGTCATAATTTCAAGTGCTTTTGCAAGGGCTGGGCTAAGTTCGGGTTCACTATTAGCATCTCTCGAGCTATGCTCGGGCTCCTCGGCCGCGGTCGGATCCTTTTTCCCAGTTTTCTTAGCAGGTTTTGGCATCTTCGGCAAAGATTGCGACCAAGCAGGTCTTGGCATCTTCGGCAAAGATTGCGACCAAAAAGTCTCTAGTGACATGTGAGGCTAATTTGGGGGACAATATAAATTTAAAAGTGAGATCTCTTCTCCATTTAAAGTTCCCTTAATAATAATATATCTTCCAAATGTATCCTTAATATTATCTGTAACCCTAAAAGGTATATTTTTATTAATTACAATAGCTACACCTCTGCTGCTTTTTGTAAAAGATGAGAAATGAATCTGACCAATCCATTTATGTTTTAAATTCAAATGCTCACTATCACTCAGGTGAGTTTCTTGTATCAAAGCAATATCTATATTCTCCTTACAGAGTTGTGTAAAAACTTTCCGTATCTTTATTTGCCCATGTAGACCCCTTACGTTCCAAGTGCAAAGTCTTAAGTTACTGACAGACAAAACGTACACCAAATAGTGAATGAATAAGGTAGTGCTCTCCCCACATCAAACATCTTTATGATCAACGCCCTGTCATTACATTTAAAAAGCAGCTGTGTGTGTCTCAACAAGGTATAAAAGTGAACAAAAATACATATCAGAGAACTGGCAACATGGAAAAAAGAAGAAAAAGTACAAGAGAATAAAAAAACAAAAAAGAAAAGAAAAACAAAATCGGGGACAGTTCCCCTTATCTCTTAGGGGACAGATCCTCACCTCGAAGTCCAACCTCTCACTGTACCTCCAGTGCTCAGAAGAAATAAGACACCTCTGATAAGTCTCTTAAGAACCACCCACCCGGAATACAAACGAAAGTTATAAAACCAACCCCTCATCACTCAATATAAAGGAACAATAATAATAATAATAATAAAGTACTCAAGCCTTGATTCGTATAGCTACATATAAGAGTACAGGCATACAGAACGTGAAAGTAATTTAGTTCAGCACCTGCCTATCATACGGCAGCAAGATGATCAGGTATTGGAGCTCGATCCATTCTTGTCCAAATACTGTGAAACTGCAGCCACCGTCTCGAAGACTTTAGAAAGTGCTTCCAATAGTCACCCGTAGCTTGGCCGGATACAGCAT
>NW_015506328.1:425864-430983 GCF_001515645.1 Sinocyclocheilus grahami | reverse complement strand
TCAAACATCTTTATGATCAACGCCCTGTCATTACATTTAAAAAGCAGCTGTGTGTATCTCAACAAGGTATAAAAGTGAACAAAAACACATATCAGAACAAGCCAAACTGGCAACATGGAAAAAAGAAGAAAAAGTACAAGAGAATAAAAAAACAAAAAAGAAAAGAAAAACAAAATCGGGGACAGTTCCCCTTATCTCTTAGGGGACAGATCCTCACCTCGAAGTCCAACCTCTCACTGTACCTCCAGTGCTCAGAAGAAATAAGACACCTCTGATAAGTCTCTTAAGAACCACCCACCCGGAATACAAACGAAAGTTATAAAACCAACCCCTCATCACTCAATATAAAGGAACAATAATAATAATAATAATAAAGTACTCAAGCCTTGATTCGTATAGCTACATATAAGAGTACAGGCATACAGAACGTGAAAGTAATTTAGTTCAGCACCTGCCTATCATACGGCAGCAAGATGATCAGGTATTGGAGCTCGATCCATTCTTGTCCAAATACTGTGAAACTGCAGCCACCGTCTCGAAGACTTTAGAAAGTGCTTCCAATAGTCACCCGTAGCTTGGCCGGATACAGCATTGCGTAGCGGGCACCCATCTCTCGAAGTCGGTGTTTAACTGCGTTGAATTCTTGAATCATTGATTCGTTCACAGATGCTGATTCATTCAGTAACGAAACACCGTGGTTTGTTCCTCAGAGGTTTGCACAACAGTTTGAAACTATTTTTGTTGGCAAAATAGAGTAAAAACAGACAATGTTGTGTCTAAAACCATTTAGACATGTCATTTTAGAGTCGTTTGACTTTCTAAATCAAATCCACAGCCTGTCTAGGCATCAGTTCAGTATGTAAACCTGTTTTCATTGGTGTTTTTCAGATTGGTGAACTATGAGACGGGTAAAGCCGGAGCAAAAGCCCGATCTCTCTGGAGGCTGGAGCCGTTACGCATCAGGTGAGAAGATCTAGTGCTCTGGTTTCCATCAAGTCAAAAGCCCTCCAGGATGTTTTCTAGTAATTATGTGACCGTACATACCCATAATTCCCATTTCTGTGTGTGTTCAGCTGGTGTGGCAGTCACATCCGCTGGGGTCAGCCGTTCCGTCTGCGTCACCTGACCACCGGTCACTATCTGGCGCTTACGGAGGACCGAGGCGTCGTGCTGCAGGACAGAGAGAGATCAGACACCACGTTCACAGCCTTCTGCTTCAGAGCCTCCAAGGTCTCACACATTCACCCCAATACACAACATTTACTACAAAGGGTTAAAGGAATAGTTCACCCGAAACTGTGAAAATGTCGAAAATGTGCTCAAAATTAAAACAGATTTGGAGAAATGTAGCATTGCATCAGTGTCTCACTGCAAGTGAATGGGTGCCGTCAGAATGAGAGTCCAAACAGCTGATAAAAACATCACAATAATCCACAGCACTCCAGTCCATCAGTTAACATCTGGAGAAGACAAAAGCTGAAACTGAGTCCATAATCCATAATAACGCTTCCTCCAGTGAAAAAGTGTTCTGGTGTGAATCAGGAGAGAAATCTGTATTACATTTTGCATTTTCAGTACATTTTCAGCAAATTTGTATTTTTGGTGAACTATTCCTTTAATAGAGTTCCGTATACCATACTGAAGTAATGTGCTGTAAAACATGACTCAGTCAGGTCCATCAGAGTCAGTAATATTAATTTTTTCTTTAAAGAAATTAATACTTTTATTCAGCAAGGTTGCATTAAATTGATCAAAAGTGACAGTAAAGGCATTTATAATGTTACAGAAGATTTCTATTTCAAATAAATGCTGTTCTTTTGAACTTTCTGTTCATCTGTGAATCTTGAAAAATAAAGTTTCCACAAAAATATCGTGCAGCACGACTGTTTTCAACATTGATAATAATCAGAAATGTTTCTCGAGCAGCAGATCAGCATATTATACTGATTTCTGAAGATCATGTGACACTGAAGACTGGAGTAATGATGCTGAAAATACAGCTGCGCATCACAGAAATACATTACAGTTTAACAGAGATTCACATAGAACACAGCTGTTTGAAATTATAATAATATTTCACTTTTTTACTGTATTTTTGATCAAATAAATGCAGCTTTGCTGAGCAGGAGAGACTTCTTTTTGACCCCAGAAGCCAGTAATATCAGTCTAAATCACTGACGTTTATTGAATTATTAGTGTTAAATCTGTAAAGGATAGATGCTGTAAGTGAGACTGTATGATGTTTAATGCAGACAGTTATTCCAGCTCTCGACGGGTCAATATTCAGTGAAGAGGATCTTCCTCCAGAGCTCTATTAAAGAAGAACCGTCACTATTATCTTCAGTCATTTGTCATCCAGTTATTCTTCCTCCGCTGCTTTGATTTTGTTCTTGATGCTCCAGCAGGGAAAACAAACCCAGCGTCTTAATTAGGATTCATCAGCTTTGCCTCTGGATGTGCTGTAATGTAATGTTCGTTTGTTGTGCTGTTATTGAGTCATTTTCATCTTGATTAATTTGATCTATCATCGTGTTTTCAGGTCAGCGATCACATGATTGATTAGAATGAGATCAGCTGTAAGCAATGCATGCTTTCAGTGGAATTTGTGCAAATATGTTTTCAGATATATATAACATCAAATATCTTCTCTTGAATTGTTGCAAAAATATCGTATGGCGTAACGTTCGTTATAAAGTGGAGAGTTCCGGTGCTTGGCTCTGATTGGCTGAGCCGCGTTCGAAGCTGTTGTGAATGACGCTACAAAGTAACACACACCTTTGTTTACGGCGTCTCGGGGCTCATTGCTTTAGTTTATGTGGCAATTGTTGATTTTAATACAAAGTCAATGTGCAACCCGTGACGGAAAGAGCAGATTTCTCCAGGTTTGCAGTCTCTGAACGTCTGGTTTGTGTTCCTCCAGGAGAAGCTGGAGTGCAGTCCGAAGCGGGACATCGAGGGGATGGGAGTGGCCGAGATCAAATACGGAGATTCTCTGTGCTTCTTGATGCACGTGGCGACGGGTCTCTGGCTGTCCTTTCAGGCGCCGGATGTCAAATCCGCTCGACTCGGGCCGCTCAAGCGCCGGGTGCGATTCACTCGTTCTGTTGCTTCATCTGACTTAGCCGTGTATTTTTGATGTTATACATTTATGTAAAGCTAGCACGGATGCAATAAGCAGCGGTGTTATTTTATAATCATTCAGGTACCAATATAGATTTTTTTAATATTTTGAATTAGTTTATATTTTTCTGTTTTCATTAAAATCTTTAGTAATTGTATTTTTTTATAATAGTTATTTCTTTTTATTATTTTAAATATTTTTTTCAGTTTTACTTTTAGTACTTAGTACATGAAATACATGTAATACAATATATTTTATTTTAGTTTGTTGTATTGAAGTTACTGAAAATGTTTTTTAATATTGTTAATGTTTGTGAAAATGAGAAATATTGTCTTGGCAATTATATGAAATAAAATAAGTTAAAGTTTTTTATATTTCAGTTTCAGTTAATGTTTATTTTATTTCATTTTTATTTTTATATTTTTCTGTTTTCATACATTTTTTAGTAATTTTATAGTTTTTTTATAATAGTTATTTTTTAATTATTTTTTCAGTTTTACTTTTAGTACTTAAAGTTACATTAATAGGTCATAATAATAACAATTATTAACAAATGAATAATAATTCAATAATAAGTCAAAATGCAAAAATACATTTTTTATATATTTTTTTATTTTAGTTTGTTGTATTGAAGTTACTGAAAATGTTTTTTTAATATTGTTAATGTTTGTGAAAATGAGAAATATTGTCTTGGCAATTATATGAAATAAAATAAGTTAAAGTTTTTTATATTTCAGTTTCAGTTGATGTTGATTTTATTTAATTTTTCGTTTTTATTTCATGTTTATTTTATTAAATGTTTTTGTGGTTTTCGTTTTTTATTCATTTGATTATTAGTTTTAGTATGTCAAGTTAAACTCAATGAAAATGAGAAATGTTGCCATGGCAACTAGCTGAAATAAAATAAGTAACTTTTTTATTATTTTATTTTATTTTGCTATTTTATTTCAGTTGCTGAAAATGTTTTTTTGTGTGTGTGTGTGTGTGTGGTTTTAGTTTTAGGTTTATTTATTTTAAAATGTCTGTATCAATCATTTTTAGTTTTAGTTTTTAGTTAATGTTTATTTTATTACAGTTACTGACTTTTTTGTGGTTTTACTTTTAGATTTATATATTTATTTTAAAACGTCTATATAGTCTGTATTCATTTTCATTTGAGTTTTTTATATACATTTTATTTTATTAGAGTTAATGTTTGATTAATATCAAATAATGAAAATGTTTTTAACTTTAGTTACCGGTAATAACTCTGACTTTAGTCAAGCAGTGTCGTCTGGTGTGTCATGCCGTACTAATCTAACTAGTCAAGTAAAATTTATTAACATTTTCTACTTCTGCTTCCAACTCTATGAGCTCATATTAATTCAGAGGAGTATTTTTATCATGCTGACACCCAGAGTTTGTGAATCAAGGCTCATAAAATGTTGGTTTCCGCTCATTTTCTGTGTTTGTCTGTTGCGCAGGTGTGTCTTCATTCAGAAGGACACATGGATGATGGTTTGACGTTACAGCGCTGTCAACACGAGGAGTCGAGAGCCGCTCGAATCATCCGCAACACCACGCGACTCTTCAGCTGCTTCATCAGGTACCACAACATTAGAGTTAAAGCAGTCTCGTGTGGTTTAGGAGCACATTCAACACGTCCACAGTTGATGAAGTTTCACTCATTTTCCTGCCAGATGGTGCATCGGTGCACACGAACACACGCTTGTCAGGCTATTTTTAGCTCTCACATGCATCTTGAGTGTGAGTGAACGGAGTCGTGCTCCTGATGCACCGTGTGCCGCTCTTCGCCCGGGCCGTTTTCAGGAAATATGTTTCATAATCTTACATAAGCGATGCTGTTTTGACTCAGAATCCAGTCAGCGGGAAGCTGCATGTTATTCTGGGAAGCTCATTACTGTCACACAAGCGCTCTTCATGACACATTTCAAGCCTCTTTGGCTTCATGCCTCCTGTGATTGTCCCTGTTTGCCGAGGCTCTGCTGGGTTTGAGTG
>NW_015506328.1:423099-425854 GCF_001515645.1 Sinocyclocheilus grahami | reverse complement strand
CCAAAAATGAAAGCTTAGACAATTTAATTTAGTATCAGATATTGTAATTTCACCCAAGAGGTCATTAATTATTAATAAAAAGTTGAAAACAAATCACATTATTAAGTATAATATCTATTTTGAATGTCGAGTTTTTCTTTGCGAAGCAGATTGTGTTTATTTGCAAAACGCTGGATTTGTTTGATGAATAGTGGCACAAAATTAACTCCATAAACAAGCTTCCATATGTTTGAGATGGTCACAGATGTTGTGTGTTCTTCTGTAAGAGAATGTTTTGTAAACAGCATCGCCTGGTCAATATATCAATCCATCACTAGTTTAAATCTGTTTTTAAAGCTCTCGTTTAGTAAAGCGTGGCGCTGGCAACATGAAGGTTGTGGGTTTGATTCCCAGGAAATGGGTTCAGATCAAAGTCACACTTATTTCTATAGTGCTTTACACAATACCGATCGTTTTAAAGCAGCTTTACAGGGAAGTATTTCGTCAGTTATGAAACTAATTAGATTTTAGCTGTAAAGCAGGTTTACTGAAGACATTATGGAGACCGTATGGTTCTCATCCAATCGTGTCAGTGCTATCAAATTGATAATATTACTAGGTCAGTGAACATTTATGCATTTGGCAGACGCAGCGTGCATTTGATGAGTTCTTGCATTCCCTGGGAATCGAACCTATGACCTTTGTGTTGCTAGCTCAGTGCTCCGCTGTTGGAGTTACAGGAAAGCACAGGTACACGTCTTTAATGCCAGACGTCTCTGATGCCGCTTTGACAGAGAGCTCGACGGTTTGAGCGCCAAGAACCGCTCGTCTGTGGTTCTGCCCATCGACGAGGTTCTCCAGACGCTCAACGACCTGATCGCGTACTTCAGACTTCCCGACGCCGAGCTGGAGCACGAGAAGAAACAGATCAAGCTGCGCTCCCTGAAGAACCGGCAGAACCTCTTCAAGCAGGAGGTGAGCTGACGACGCGAAGCCTTTGCTGTAAAGAGTGCATCGATGCATCATGTGTTTTACTGTTGATTTTCTGTCACCACAACAAAGCTTTATTGTTTTCTTTTGCTTTTATGTTACGTAACCATATTTAAATTATTGCTATGTCAAATATGTTCTCTTAAGATCATATTGTTTAGTGAACGATTGATGCAGTCCTGATGCAACACTGCAAAAAGTGATTATATTACCCAGTATTTGTCTAGTTTTCTAGTAAAATATCTAAGTATATTTACTTGAAAAGCAGAATAAGTTGAAAAAGCTGAAAAAGTTTATGCATAAAAGGTGAGATATAAAAAAAAAAAACAATTCCAAAAGCTTTTTAAAAAATATATTTAATGAAAATATTAAGTAAATAATTTAATTTTTATTGTTTAAATACATTTAACAGGAATATGTTATTATTTGAATACATTTATAAATATATTTAACGAATGTATTTAAAAAAAATAATTTAATATATAACAAAAAAATTAAATAAATGCTTATTTTTATTTAAAAAAAATATTTATACAGAAAGTATGAAATACATTTTAATATTATTTGAATACATTTATACGCATATTTAACTAAATGTCAATTTAAATAATAATTCATTTAACATTTAACAAAAATATAAAATAAATGTTTTATTATTATTTAAATATTTATAATTATATTGAACTAAAATATGAAATAAATAATTTATTATTATTTTAATACATTTAACAAAAATATTTTTTCCATCTCCGTATTTTTGTCTAGTTTAGGTAAAAAAAACAAGTTCAAAAGAAAAAGATTTAAAACAATTACATATATTTATAAATATATTTAACAAATGTATTAAAAAAAATTATTTCCTAAATAACAAAAATATAAAATAAATGCTTATTTAAAAAAATATGTATGCATTTAACAAAAGTATGAAATACATTTTTATTATTATTCGAATACATTTATAAGCATATTTAACAAAATGTAAATTTAAATAATTAATTTAACATTTAACAAATATAAAACAATTTAAATAATTACATTTAAATTCATTTAACATTTAACAAATATAAAACAATTTAAATAATTACATTTAAATTCATTTAACATTTAACAAATATAAAACAATTTAAATAATTACATTTATATAATTCATTTAACATTTAACAAATATAAAAGATATAAAATAAATGTTTTTATTATTATTTAAATATTTATAATTATATTTAACTAAAATATGAAATTAATAAATAATTTGTTGTTATTATTTAAATACATTTAACAAAAATATTTTTTCCTACCCAGTATTTTTGTCTTGTTTTCCAGTACAAATATCTAATAATTCTTGAATCAAGAAAAAAATGACATCAGATAAAAGTCTATGCTCGAAAATCGAGTCGGAAAAATAAACTAATGTAAAAAGCAAAAGCAAGTTTATTTTTCTGAGCCCCATGGGAAGATATGTTTTCACAGTTTAAGCATTAAATCTCTTTATTTTGATTCAGCTTGTCAGAAAACACAACTTTTTGTAATTTTGCTTCTTAAGTAAATGTGTCTTAGTTTAAGAATGTTGATTTAGTCGTGTTGGAAAACAAGGCACAGAAATCTTCTTTTGCAGTGCAGTGTACATGCAGTGCGTTTTCTATATGATGTGTTTATTGAGAACCGAACGAGTTATTGAATGAATCTGCTGAGATGAAGCTGCACACGGCACTGATTCTGTCAGCTGACCGCAGCGGTGCACTCTGGGTAATGTGTGTGTGTGTGTGTGTGTGTGTGTGTGTGTGTGTGT
>NW_015506328.1:402478-413447 GCF_001515645.1 Sinocyclocheilus grahami | reverse complement strand
TAAATTTTTATAATTATTAATGATGATTAAATATATATTTGTTCATTTATTTATAAATTGCTTATTTATATTTTAAGACTTTTTTTATTAGAGATGATTAAATATAAATATATTTATGATGATTAAATATAGATTTGTTTTATTTATAAATTGTTTATTTAAATTATTTGTCATTTGATTAAATATGCATTATGTATTTATGAAGATTAAATATGGTTATTTATTTTTATTTTTATTTATTGTAAATGTATATTTTATTTCTATAATGTTTTTGATGATTAAATATAAATCTATTCATGATGATTTATTTGACCTACTTTTTTTATTTTTAAATAGTTTTTCAATTTTATTATTTATGATTGTTAAATGTACATATACATTTATTTATAATTTTTTCTTTTATTAATGATGATTCAATAGATATACTCCACCCTATATAGGTTTATCTGCCGCACACCGTTGATTATGAGTGAGTCTCTGAGATTGTGTGTGTGTGTGTGTGTGTGTGTGTGTGTGTGTTTGTGTTCGCCTGCAGCATGAGGCCCAATATCTTCGTGGGAGTCAGCGAAGGCTCGGCCCAGTACAGGAAGTGGTATTTTGAGCTGGTGATTGATCATGTGGATCACTTCCTGACAGCCGAGCCGTCGCACCTGCGGGTGGGCTGGGCGTCCACTAAAGGTTACGCTCCCTACCCGGGCGGCGGAGAGGGCTGGGGGGGCAACGGCGTCGGGGACGATCTCTACTCCTACGGCTTCGATGGACTGCACCTGTGGTCAGGTACGATAGCACTGCACTCCCTACATAGACAGCTGACTTCTGAGGCAGCACACTGATGGCTCGTTTCCACCAAGCGGTGCGATTCGGGACGGCACACCCTGTCATACTTAATAAAATAGGCTGTAGTTCCTAATAAGGTGTAATATCTCATTTGTATTCCCTACCACTAGATGGCAGACTTGTAGTACTTCGATTCTAGACCAAAATTACGTCACGTTCCTATTCAAAGTGTTCGAGGAAAGAGCAGAGCAAGTGAACTATCGTATCACTGATGCGGAAGCAGTTCAGTTCATAGCGTTTGTGAAGAAAATTGCCAAATGGCTTATAAAAAGTTGTACCGTGAGGATGTGTTGCAAATGTTATTCGCCGATTCTGACTCTGAAGGGGAATATTTGCCTTTTGGAAATGACGATCGGTCGTCTAATGATCGCGCTTCTCGCGGTACGTCTTTGCAGCGCAATGGTGCCGCCGTGCAAGGCGAGAGTGTTCACGAAGCACAAACAAGTGATCATTTTGACCCTTTACCCAACGGGGATGGGGGTGGCAGGGGTGGACGTGGTCGTAGTGTCCATAGGAGAGCTGTTGCTAGAGGTAGAGGCATCAGGGGTAGGAGAAATAGGGCTGGAAGTAGCACTAGCTTTTTGGATCCAGTCAGAGCGGCTCTGGATCCAGTGCCCCAAAGAGGTGGGAGTGTCCACGGTACACGGTGCAGTCAGTGTGGGGTAGGTCTGTGCGCTGTGCCATGCAAGGAGAGGTACCATACTCTCAAGAACTATAAACTGTGTCACCTAGATACCTGATTGGGCAGATAGCTGGTCAACTGATCAAAAAATAGGCACATGCATTTTACTATGGCACAGTAATATAGTAATAATTTACTACTTTCTCCTGTTTATTGTTGGTTTCCTTTTTTCTGATCATAGGATAAAAAGAAAAAACATGCAAATAAGTTCAAACATCCATTCAATATCTATTATTTCCTGAATATTACTGATGAACTGATCAAAAAGTAGGCTACTGTTCACATGCGTTTTACTACTATATAGTATAGTAATATAGTAATAATTTAGTACTTTCTCCTGTTTATTGTTGGTTTCCTTTTTTCTGATCATAGGATAAAAAGAAAAAACATGCAAATAAGTTCAAACATCAATTCAATATCTACTATTTCCTGAATATGATCACATTCAAGATGGCCGCCCCCGATGATGTCATAATATGCAAATTAGACGAGTATATTTACACCCCACATAAACTTTCGGTCATGCCCAACATTTTTCTAATTTACAGTAGATCTCTATCTTTAAGCCCTTTCAAGCCACAAGCTTTTGAAATCTTGATGTCAAAATCCAGCATTTTTCCAAAAAAATCCCTGGCGCCTAAAGGGTTAATAAAGCATTAACGCAAATTCATTTTAACGGCACTAATTTTATTAACGCGCGATTAATGCAGCGCATTTTCTGTTTCAGGGTTTCCGCAGGTCCTTAAAAAGTCTTAATAGGTCTTAAATTTAGTTGTATCATATTTAAGGCCATAAAAAGTACAAGAAAGTCTTAATTATGATTTCAGGAGGTCTTAAATTTTTGGGATGGAAAAAACAGAATTGCGATATGGTTGAATGCGACGATTAAACTTCAGAAGGCTGTGATTTCGTTGAATAAATATGAGCGCTGCAAGTTTCAGAGTCAGCTGCTGCACTGTTTTGTGTACAGTCGGAGAAACCGCTTTATTCTTGCCGTTCCGACAGCGCCACCTGCTGGCAGAGAATGAATGTGCATTTGCAATAAACCCATCTGCTGTTTCTGTTCAGACCGATGTGAAAATCAACCCATGTTTTTATGCAGCAAACACAGAGTTGTAAATGTGAACTGGTGGATTGATAAGAAGATAATGCATTATAAAAATCTAAACAATTAAGCCAGTAAAATATATTTATATGTTATTTAATTAATATAATAATTAATTGATAATAATTGTTTAATATAAGAATTGATACTTTTGACTTTTGATTCAATTTCTTAAAAATTGTTTTAAAAACTTTGGTTTTGTGAAAACCTGTATCTGAATTCTTTATGCTCTGTTGAGTATGGTTTCACTAATAATAAACATAATACATTTGCATAAAGCATCCGTATTTGTCTATGCCCATGTTAGAGTATTAAAAACTTGAAAAGTATTCATTTAAGGTACATTTAGAACAGATAAAAAAGTGTTGAATAAATATGAGCGCTGCAGGTTTCAGAGTCAGCTGCTGCACTGTTTTGTGTACAGTCGGAGAAACCGCTTTATTCTTGCCGTTCCGACAGCGCCACCTGCTGGCAGAGAATGAATGTGCATTTGCAATAAACCCATCTGCTGTTTCTGTTCAGACCGATGTGAAAATCAACCCATGTTTTTATACAGCGCAAACACAGAGTTGTAAAAGTGAACTGGTGGATTGATAAGAAGATAATGCATTATAAAAATCTAAACAATTAAGCCAGTAAAATATATTTATATGTTATTTAATTAATATAATAATTAATTGATAATAATTGTTTAATATAAGAATTGATACTTTTGACTTTTGATTCAATTTCTTAAAAATTGTTTTAAAAACTTTGGTTTTGTGAAAACCTGTATCTGAATTCTTTATGCTCTGTTGAGTATGGTTTCACTAATAATTAACATACATTTGTATAAAGCATCCATATTGGTCCACGTCCATAAGGGTTGGGCAATGTCTACCAAATTGGCATCCGATGATGTCTACAGTGAAACATCGTGATGGACGATGGCATTGGGGGGGTACATGAAAGTTCACTTACCACATACACAGAGTAAGGAGAGATGACTGATAGGACAATGGCGAATGATTTGCAGATACTAAGCACCACTGACAAATATATCTGAATTCTTTATGCTCTGTTGAGTATGGTTTCACTAATAATAAACATAATACATTTGCATAAAGCATCCGTATTTGTCCATGCCCATGTTAGAGTATTAAAAACTTGAAAAGTATTCATTTAAGGTACATTTAGAACAGATAAAAAAGTGCAATTAAGTTGCGATTAATCACGAGTTAACTCATGGCAGTCATGCGATTAATCGTGATTAAAAAATGTAATCAATTGACAGCCCTATTCAAATTTAATTTAATTTAAATTAATTAGATTTTTTTTTTCAATAAAATTATTTAAATTCAAATATTGACTGATTATTTAAATTAATTTGTTTAAAAAAATATTGGGCGATTGTTTAAATAATTTAAATTAATATAACATTTAAATAAAAGTTAAATAATTTAATTTTATTTCAATTATTTAAATGAAAATATTGGGTGATTATTTTAATAATTTAAATTAAAATACAATTAAAGTAAGTTCAAATTAAATTTAAATTTGTTGGTATTTAATGCATTATTTGTAATCATTATTTCTACAGCTATTTTATTGCTTTTTGCCCTTCTCTGTGATGCTTTTGTGATGTTTATTTGCATTTTGGCCGATTTGCATCAGGACGGAGCCCATGATGCCTTAAAGTGCCGCTCCCTGTGTTTCCCTGCAGTTTGCTGATGTGTGTTGTATCTGTGTCTGGTCCTGATGCAGGACGCATCCCGAGGACGGTGGCGTCTATGAAGCAACATCTGCTGGCGTCTGATGACGTGGTGAGCTGCTGCATGGATCTGAACGCTCCCAGCATCTCCTTCAGGATCAACGGGCAGCCGGTGCAGGGCATGTTCGAGAACTTCAACATCGACGAGCTCTTCTTCCCCGTCGTCAGCTTCTCCGCCGGCGTCAAGTACGTCAGACTCGAGCGTGTGCTGTGCGTGAGTCACTGATGGAC
The DNA here is from genome assembly GCF_001515645.1 of Sinocyclocheilus grahami. NCBI lineage: Eukaryota > Metazoa > Chordata > Actinopteri > Cypriniformes > Cyprinidae > Sinocyclocheilus > Sinocyclocheilus grahami. The sequence goes on along the minus strand of NW_015506328.1, from coordinate 408,842 downwards.
GATGGGTCTCACGTCTCTCCTGTCGTCTCAGGGTGCGCTTCCTGTTGGGCGGTCGTCACGGAGACTTCAAGTTCCTGCCGCCGTCGGGTTACGCGCCATGTTACGAGGCTCTGCTGCCCAAAGAGAAGATGAGGGTCGAGCCGGTCAAAGAATACAAGAGAGACGCGGACGGAGTGAGAGACTTACTGGGAAACACACACTTCATGTCACAGACCTCCTTCATACCCAAACCTGTGGACACGTCTCAGGTACACACACACACACACTCTCTCTCACACACACACACACACACACACACACTCTCTCTCACACACACACACACTCTCTCTCACACACACACACACACACACACATGATCTGATATTTACAGATTGAATTAAGTGATTTAGAGATTGAATTACTTGAATTACATGTCACACTTTAATGTTTCAGATCATCAAACAAATTTAAATATTACACAAAGATAATGCAAGTAAATACAAAACAGTTGTTGCTGCAAAGCGTGGCACAACCAGTTATTAGATTTAGGGGGCAATTACTTTTTCACGTAGGGCCAGGCAGGTTTGGACAGCTTTTTTCCCTTAATAAAATAAATAATCATTTAAAAACTGCATTTTGTATTTACTTGCATTATCTTTGTGTAATATTAAAATTAGTTTGATGATCTGAATCTTTTAAGTGTGACAGATATGCAAAAAATAAAAAAAACAGGAAGAGGGCAAAAACCTTTTCACACCACTGTATATATATAGGTCAGTGGCCCTTGGCTTGGTATTGTTGACAGAATTCGGGCCCTCGGCGAAAACTAATTGAGGAACCCTGCTTTAAAATGAATGAAAATGACAAGTCACCCATAGAGTGTTGACCCAGTGTCCAGTCTCTGATGGTGGTGTGTTTGTGCGTGTCAGATCGGGATGCCTCCTCATCTGGAGAAGGTTCGAGATCGTCTGGCGGAGAACATCCATGAGCTCTGGGGAATGAACAAGATCGAGCTGGGCTGGTGCTATGGGAAGGTATCGCTCCGACAGTCACACAAACACACGCTGATTTCAAGAAGTTGTGTATCACGTGACCTGTGCTCGTCGTTTGTTGAGTGCATCATTTTGCTTTCTCTTTTATAATTTGCTCTTCAATTAAAACAGAGGGTAAGTGACTTACAACCATCCTCCTGTCATTGTGCCGTCCAGATCAGACCCGTCATGCTCATGTAGTGTCATCGATGTGATTGATTTACTCAGTAATAATTAAACACATTCGTTTCCTCTCTGGAAATCTCAGATTCGTCTCAGGTGTCTTTAACCCTCATAATGCATTCAGTAACTATTTATTTTATAAAACAGTCATAACTTAATGTTTTTCAACTAAAACTATTTTGTATCTTATAGGCAGCTTCTCATTAATGAGCGAATGTGAACAAATGTTAAAATTTTGAATGTTACTGTGTTATTACTGCATTTACCCCTTTATTAATTTAACAATTGGTAAGTTCTCTAAAATTTTAAATGTCACAATATATATTTAAAATGTTAAATTATGCTCTCTCTGTCTATATTTAATTATATTTTTATTTTTAATTATATATATATATATATATACATATTATATTTCATACAATGATATACAATGATATGTGTATTTAATTATATTTTTATAATTTTTATTTAATTTTATTGATATTTACATATTACAGTTTTTTCTGTATTTCTGATCAAATAAATGCAGCCTTGATGAACAGAAGAGACTTCTTTAAAAAAAACTTTACAAATCTTTCTGATCCCAAACCTTTGAACAGAAGAGTATTTATATATATATATACATATATAATTTATGGAAAATTTTTCTTTGAGTATATCATTGTATGAAATTTATAAGAACATATATTCTCAAGAATTATCATTATTAACCTCATTAGAATTAATTTAATTTAATTCCTATGAATCATGAACTCATGATTGCTCAAAAAAAGTCCAAATATATGAAATCTGCATATTTATTTCTAACAAAACAACATCAATATTACTCAAATTTGTTTAAAAAAATAAAAATTCTTGCATAAACTTTCACTTTCAGATGAAAAAAGTGAGCAGTTTTTTTAATGCTGCAATAGTTTATCAATAAATGACATATTCATGTTCATCAACAAAATTCAGCCCAAAAGTGTGTGAGACATGGAGAAAAGGCTAAATATGTTATAGCAAAGTATATGTTTTTGGCACTAATTTAACTCCATAGATAATTTTACGGAAAGTATTTTTGACACTAATGGTGCTCCATACATGCATGGGTCAAAATGACCCGAACACAACATATATAATTTATGGAAAATTTTTCTTTGAGTATATCATTGTATGAAATTTATAAGAACATATATTCTCAAGAATTATCATTATTAACCTCATTAGAATTAATTTAATTTAATTCCTATGAATCATGAACTCATGATTGCTCAAAAAAAGTCCAAATATATGAAATCTGCATATTTATTTCTAACAAAACAACATCAATATTACTCAAATTTGTTTAAAAAAATAAAAATTCTTGCATAAACTTTCACTTTCAGATGAAAAAAGTGAGCAGTTTTTTTAATGCTGCAATAGTTTATCAATAAATGACATATTCATGTTCATCAACAAAATTCAGCCCAAAAGTGTGTGAGACATGGAGAAAAGGCTAAATATGTTATAGCAAAGTATATGTTTTTGGCACTAATTTAACTCCATAGATAATTTTACGGAAAGTATTTTTGACACTAATGGTGCTCCATACATGCATGGGTCAAAATGACCCGAACACAAAATGTTTGTTTAAATGGTTATATCTCTTAAAAAAGAATTGTAAAAAATCTGAAAAAATAAATTGTGTATTTTTAGGCTCGTAAAACATTGTCTCTTCTGGGTCCGAATGAGCTGAATGCGTTATGAGGGCTAGACGTGTTTCGGGCCCTTAAAGACACAGCTGAATGTGTTTGTCTTGTTTTTATGATAAGCTCAGTCATCGATTCTCCCTCATCTTCATCTCTGGTCTGTAAATGAGCAGGAGTTTCACTCTGAGGGCCGTTTGGCATGAGCTGCTGATCTCAGAGTTTAATGTGTGTTTAACGAGCGCTCGTTAGCGGACGCCTGACCCCGAGCTCCAGCTCTGCTTTAAATCGCTGATGCTCGATATCCACGACTCTTCTTTCGTCTGATCTTAATCTCTCAGAGTCATTTTGCAGTCACTGGGTCATTCGTTGGAATGATTATTGGTTCTGTAACAAACTGTAAACCTGTAAAACTTGAATGAACTTGTGTAAAAGATCTAATCTAATATGAGACGGAAGGATAAGAGCTTTCAGACGGTGTTTATGCCTCGATGCATCTTTAATATGAGTGACGGGAAAAGAGTTCAACTAGAGGCGTTTCATGCAACTCAAGAGACTGAACCAGAGCGCATCAAATTCTAAACTATTTAGTTATTTATTTACGTATATCTTATTCTGTGTATTAATAATGTAATGCAATTCTCCAATTACAAATAGTTTCACGCCACTTGAGAGACTGAACCAGACCACGTTAATTTTGTACAATTTATTTACTTATTTTGTTACTTATTTAAATATTAATTATATTTTCATATTTTTTTATTTATTCATTTATTTACTAGTTTACATATTTATTTACTTACGTATATCATATTCTATGTAGTCTGTACTCTTATTACTTTAGGTTTTGTATTGTTTTTAACGGTGCTATATAAATAAATTTAATATTTAATTCTCAATTATTACAAAGTGTTTCATGCACCTCAAGAGAGCGAACCAGAATGCTTTAATGTTTTTAATGCAACATTTCTGTTTATAACGTTTTTTCTCTTTGATACAAACTAGAAATAATTTGTTTTTTCAGGAAAAATTTAATTTCTGATTAATTGTGCTTTACACAATACAGATTCTTTCAAAGCAGGGTTATTATAGTGCGCTAAAACTAGAACCGTAAAACAAATTTTGTCACTTGAAATTAAATAAAATGTAAATAAAATTAAATAAACTTTAACTGAAATAAATATAATTAAAAATATATAAATAAATAAAATAAAAAATAATAAAAACTTAATTTCAGCTAGTTGCCAATGCAACATTTTGCATTTTTATTTAGTTTAACTTGATGTATTAAAATAACTAAATCTAAAACTGAAATAAAAATAAATAAAAACTGTATAGACATTTTAAAAAAAGCAAAAACTAATAAAAAACACAATCTTAAACTAAAATTAAAGTGAAAACAAAAAATAAAATATTAAATATTTATAATAAAAAAATTAAAATAAATATATATATATATAAAAAATATAATAAATAATTTATAATTTTTATTTAAAATAAAAATGCAACATATTAATATAAAAGTATAATAGTATCTCAATAATACCCTGTTTCAAACCAGCTTTACATTAATGAACAAGAAAATATCCTTGTTAATTTGTCATTTATGAGATTTAACATCAGATCAATTCAGTCGTCATGTGGCGCAGTATTAGTTTCTCAGATCAGTCTCATGTAAACTATGCTGCATGTGTGTGTGTTTGTTTCTGGTTGATGAAAATCCTCATCAGCTCTAGCGAAGCTCTCAGAAACTCTGGTGACGTTCCCGCAGTGCTTCTGATAGCTGTGTAGTGAGCGTGTGTCCTCATCTGCTCCGTATGTTCCCGTGTGCTCGTCTGAATCACGCGTGTTCGTTCTCAGATCAGAGAGGATAACAAGCGGCAGCACCCGTGTCTGGTGGATTTCTCCAAACTGCCAGAAACCGAGAGGAACTACAACCTGCAGATGTCCACCGAAACACTCAAGTGAGAGCCGCGGCACGCTTCAGGATCAAACATGCTTTGAAAAAAGACATGCGTTTTTTGTCATTTGGACTGTTTTTATCTAATTATACATGCAATGTGTCAATTAATCAAGCTTATTAATCGCACATCAATTGTGGCTGAGAAATTACCCACAAAACACACACCACCAGTCATAAGGTTTTGGACAGTAAGATTTTTAATGTGTTTTAAAGAATTCTCTTCTGAATAAAGCAGTAAAATTGTGAAATATTTTTACTGTTTAAATCAGCTGTTCTCTATGTGAGTATCTGATCCGCAGCTGTATTTTCAGCATCATTCCTCCAGTCTTCAGCGTCACATGATCTTCAGAAATCAGTATAATATGCTGATCTGCTGCTCGAGAAACATTTCTGATTATTATTATTATTATTAATAATATTTAAAACAGTTAAGTAAATTTTTTCAGGATTCTTTGATGAATAGAAAGATGCAAAGATCAGCATTTCTCTGAAATAAAAAGCTTTTGTAACATTATACACTCTAGCATTCAAAAGCTTCGAGTCAGTGTATTTTTTATTTTTTGGGGAAAGAAATTATATAAATTAATACTTTCATTTAGCAAGGATGCTTTACATTGATCAAAAGTGATGATAAAGACATTTATAATGTTACAAAAGTTTTTTATTTCAGATAAATGCTGTTCTTCTGAGCTTTCTATTCATCAAAGAAACCTGAAAAAATTCTACTAAACTGTGTTCAACATTGATAATAATCAGAAATGTTTCTCGAGCAGCAGAGCAGCATATTATACTGATTTCTGAAGATCATGTGACACTGAAGACTGGATGAATGATGCTGAAAATACAGCTGCGCATCACAGAAATACATTACACTTTAACAGATATTCACACAGAAAACAGCTGTTTTAAACAGTAATAATATTTCACAATTTTACTGCTTTTGCTGTATTTTGGAACAAATAAATGCAGACTTGATGAACAGAAGAGACTTCTTTAAAACACATTAAATATCTCACTGTTCAAAACCTTTGACTCTCGTGTAATTTAAAGCCATCATTGTGTTAAATGAGAAAAGCATGAAATAGAAATCACAAAAAGTAGCTTTAGAATTTTTTTTTTCCTTTTTTCCTTTTCTTTTTTTAATTTAAATTTTTTGGGTGAACTATAACTTTTTAGTTAGTTTTTATTAATATGGATGTTTTGTTTTAATTTCAGATTTTTTATTATTATTTATTATTGAAATTATACTCTAAATTAGAAACTCAAGCTACCAGTAGTCAAGTCATTGAATCGTTCGTTCAATCATTCGATTCGTTCAAATGGCTGATTGATTCAGGAATGAAGTAAATGATTGAATCATTGAGTCACTGGTTCACCCGATTCGTTCAAAGCGCAGATTCATTCAGAAATAGTGTGTGTTGGAGCCACACAACAGTTCTGCTTCGGCTTTAAAGGGGTCATATGATGCTTTTTTAAAGATCATTATTTTGTGTATTTGGTGTAACAGAATATGTTGACATGCTTTAATGTTCAAAAAACAC
>NW_015506328.1:378361-401600 GCF_001515645.1 Sinocyclocheilus grahami | reverse complement strand
AGCAGCAGATCAGCATATTATACTGATTTCTGAAGATCATGTGACACTGAAGACTGGAGGAATGATGCTGAAAATACAGCTGCGCATCACAGAAATACATTACAGTTTAACAGAGATTCACATAGAAAACAACTGTTTTAAACAGTAATAATATTTCACAATTTTACTGCTTTTGCTGTATTTTGGAACAAATAAATGCAGACTTGATGAACAGAAGAGACTTCTTTAAAACACATTAAATATCTCACTGTTCAAAACCTTTGACTCTCGTGTAATTTAAAGCCATCATTGTGTTAAATGAGAAAAGCATGAAATAGAAATCACAAAAAGTAGCTTTAGAATTTTTTTTTTCCTTTTCTTTTTTTAATTTAAATTTTTTGGGTGAACTATCACTTTTTAGTTAGTTTTTATTAATATGGATGTTTTGTTTTAATTTCAGATTTTTTATTATTATTTATTATTGAAATTATACTCTAAATTAGAAACTCAAGCTACCAGTAGTCAAGTCATTGAATCGTTCGTTCAATCATTCGATTCGTTCAAATGGCTGATTGATTCAGGAATGAAGTAAATGATTGAATCATTGAGTCACTGGTTCACCCGATTCGTTCAAAGCGCAGATTCATTCAGAAATAGTGTGTGTTGGAGCCACACAACAGTTCTGCTTCGGCTTTAAAGGGGTCATATGATGCTTTTTTAAAGATCATTATTTTGTGTATTTGGTGTAACAGAATATGTTGACATGCTTTAGTGTTCAAAAAACACATTATTTTTCAAATACTGTAGATTAGGGGGCGTGGCAGAGTCTTAACTTTGATAAAGAATATCTCTTTGGTTTTGAGACTTTAGTCTTTGCAACTTCAGGGATCTTATCTATGCACAATCAGCTTGTAACACTCCAAAGAGAAAGGAACACTTGAAATCGCATATGACCTCTTTGATAGGCACTCAGTGCTCACGCGTGTGTTTCAGGACTCTGCTGGCGTTGGGCTGTCATGTGGTCCAGGTGAAGGTCAACGCTGAAGAGGAGCTGAAGAAGCTCAAGCTCCCGAAGAAGTGAGTGTCTCATCAAGCCGATTCACACGCACTCAATAAATGCATTGCCACACATTATCTGCTGATGTTCATGTTTGAGGCATTAACGCGAACACATGTTGCTTCATTTTTAATAGCATTACTCGTTCATCTTCACAAGAGTGTGATTTTAGTATTATTAATATATTTACATTTACATTAGCGACTTACAAATGAGGACGATAGAAGCAATCAAAACTAATAAAAGAGCAACAATATGTAAGTGCAAATGACGAGTCTCGGTTAGCCTAACACAGTACACGGTATAAAATATATCATATATAATATAAAATACCAATTTGGACTGTAATGCGTAATTTGCATATAATATCATATAATGTAGGCAGATTACTGTTATAGTTTTTTATTTATAGTTTGAATTAGATTTTATTTTAACTTTTTTATTTAATTTTATTTATTAAATTTTTTTATTTTAGTTTAATTTTTAGTAATTTTGTTGCGTGCTTCTGACATTTTTTATTCGTTTGTGTTTTTTAATTATTGCTATTTAGGTTTAATTTATTTTTATTTCAGTTTTAGTTAATTTTTAGCTTTTATTCATTTATATTTATCATTCATTTATAGATTTTGTTAATATTTTGAATTAGATTTTATTTTTATATTTAAAGTTTTTTTATATATATATATTTTTTTTAATAAGTTTGTTGTGTGCTTTTGACATTTTTTATTAGTTTTTGTTTTATTTTTATTTTTTTATTTGCAGTTAGTAATTTTAGTGCTTCAACCAGTGTTATTTTAGCATTATTAATATCCTATTATAGTTCTTATTCATATTTTTATTTCAGTTTTAGTTTGAGTTCATTTTTAGCTTTTATTCATTTATATAATCATTCATTTATAGATTTTATTAATATTTTGAATTAGATTTTATTTTTATATTAAAGTTTTTGTTTCAGTTTTAGTTTTTTTTTTTTATGTGTGTCACTTGTATTAGTTTTTTAATTTTTTATTACTATTTAGGTTTTATTTTTAAATTTTTATTTCAGTTTTAATTTTTAGTTATTTCCCGGTTTTCCTGTTCATTCAATGAATATATTTCTGTTTAGTGTACATCGTGTCAAAGTTGCAGTGATTTTCCAGCTGGTTTATATGATGACAGGCGCTCGTTAGGCCTCATTGTGTGTGTAGTGAACTAGAAAGTAAGGGCACTAGACTGTAGTTGTTGTTTCATTAGCGTGCGGCGTGTTTTCTGCAGTTATATGATGTCTAACGGCTACAAGCCGTCGCCGCTGGATCTGTCAGATGTCAAACTGAGCGCCGCTCAAGAGCTGCTGGTGGACAAACTGGCAGAAAACGCTCACAACGTCTGGGCCAAGGACCGCATCAAACAGGGCTGGACCTACGGCATCCAGCAGGTGAGAGAGGATGTCTTCTCCATCATGTATTTCTGTTTTGTTTTGTTGTTTGTTGTCAATGTATATGTCACCATTATGTGTATCTTTTCATTTATAGTGAATGAATATTGTGTTATTGTTGGCTGTCTTTGTTAGTTTTATGTTACCTGCCTAGGGACTGCAGATGAAAAGTAGTTATTGTTACTAATTCTGGCATATTTACATGGTGTATATTTATACAACAATGTTCATGATTAGGGAATATGCATGGTCCCTATTAAATAAACCAATAAATAAAATAGTCTGTCTGAGCCAATCACAGCGCGCCTCTCTCTCTCTCTCTCTCTGTCTGCAGGATGTGAAGAGCAAGCGAAACCCTCGTCTGGTTCCGTACGCTTTACTCGACGAGCGCACCAAGAAATCGAACCGCGACAGCCTTCGGGAAGCCATTCGCACGCTGATCGGATACGGATACAGCGTCGAGCCGCCCGACCAGGACGCCGGTGAACACCACTGCACTCTTTAGAAATTAGATTTAGACATTTTTTTTTTTTACTTCTCAAATTATTTTATTTTTTACTTGTCAATTACTTGTCAGTTCTTTTTTTAACTTGCATTTCAAATTTTTTTTATTTTGACTTTGCAATTTTTTTTCAGTTTTTTTTTTTTTATTTTTTCAGATTTTATTTATTTTTACTTTTCAATTGTTTTTCAGATTTTTAATTTTTACTTTGCAATTTTTTTCAGATTTTTTTTTTGTTTTTTTCAGATTTTTTTTTTTACTTCTCAATTACTTCTATTTTTTCAGATTTTTTAAATTCTTAGTTTTTTCCCTCAGATTTTTTATTGTTTATTTCTCAATTCCTCTTTTATTGTTTTTATTGTTTTTATTTATTTTTTTTTACTTCTCAATTACTTCTCAGTTTTTTCAGCTTTTAATTGAATGGGTGTTGTTGTTGTTGTTGTTGTTGTTGTTTAAATATCTTTAGGCTTTATTGTTGATCTATCAATGACAAATAAGTCATTAAATCCCAAAAATCTGGAACTTTTTATTACTTCTCAATTTTTTCAGCTTTTCATTAATATTTTAATTTTTTTAGGTTCTATTGTTATTCTTTTGTTTATTACTTATTATTATTAAATGAAGCAAAAGAAAATTACTCTTTTAGAAAACTCTAAATATTTATGTATTTATTTGTACATTTTCGTTTTTTGACATTTCTTTGTGTATTTATGCATTTATTAATTTTTCACATTTCTTTGTATGTTTATGTATTTATCTTTCTTTGTATATGTATTTATGCATTTATTTATGACTTATTTTGACAGCTTTGGCATTCCATATTAACAAGCTAAAAGATGTATTTATACATTTTAAGAGACTTACGGTCACATCATAACATCAAGCTATCAAAAGAAAAATTGTGATATATCTGGACACCTGGTGTTTCACTGACAGTAGTACACTAACAAGTGCTGGCATACAAGAACAGTAAAAGCAGCAAACGCTTTTGGCTTTTGATGCTACAGCTGGTTTAGCAGCTGGTTTTGTACGTGTGTTTGCTGTGTCTCAGGTCACGTGGTGGAGCGGCTGAGCATCGATAAGATCCGTTTCTTCCGCGTGGAGCGCACGTACGCGGTGAGGACGGGCCGGTGGTATTTCGAGTTCGAGGCGGTGACGGGTGGAGACATGCGGGTGGGCTGGGCTCGGCCCGGCTGCAAACCCGACGTGGAGCTGGGAACGGACGAGCAGGCCTACGTCTTCGACGGTCATCGGGTGAGCGGGGAAACGCTGAAGCCCGTCAGACCTCTTCTGACTACCGGAAATGGAGAAAGGATTACCAAATCCTTGCTCTCGGAATGAGATTACGTATCATAATATAGGCTGCTAGCTGTGTAAAGAACAGCAGGTCGAATAGGCAGCGTTTGCTCGCTGTGTGTGTTTTTATTTGATAAGACCGAAAACAGAACAGACAGTACGAACATCCCCTTCCATTTAAAAAAAAAATTCTTTAAAACAGTCCGAGCTTCGTCTGAGCCACAACAAATCCATAAAAACTCACACATAGACTGTACATCAGTGTTAATTTTGACAGCAAATTTAGTTTTAGTTTTAGTCATAGTCTTTTGACTAAAATGCCATTTAGTTTCAGTCATATTTTAGTCATCTGAATTGTTTTTAGTTTTAGTCTAGTTTTAGTCGACTAAATATAATTTTTTTTAGTCGACTAAATCTACAGTAAATGTAGTCGGCTAAAATCTAATGGGTTTAGTTACAGTGCATTTATTAAGCATTTCTCTAAAATGTCCAAACTCATTATATAGGTGTGATATTAAGGTTTTATCATGATAGACACAGATTTAACTGCGGTGACACACAACACGCCTTTATGTTAAGATTAAATAAAACCACTTCTCATAAAGAACAAGAACATGGTCTTCTTTTTAATGAAATACCAATGGTTATATCGGCTAATTATGCATTCTTTATAGCAACTTTTTTACCATATTCTTCATTCTTTCAAGCAGACATGTTTATTTCTATAAATAAATTTAGATAAATTTTTAGGGCTACTAAAGTTTTTCAGTCAAGAGCAGTGCGTGATTTTCTGTCTTTCTGTTGTTGCTTGATTAACATCAATGACTCGGACAATAGCAACTAAATTAGGCTGCTGTCCCTTTAAAACTGAATGCACCGCTGCAATGAATGCAATGTACTGATGCACGTTCTCCCTGCTGTTTACGTTTACTTCAGACGTAGTCAACTGTGTTTACGTGAATACTCGTCAGAATGGACAATTCGACATCATGTTGTGTGTAATTCTCCGTTCATGCGACGCGAAAGAGTACTCGCGCGCTGTGTGAGAGGCGCTTTCTGTGTGTGTACGCTTTGGTGTCTTCTCTCAGGAAACCGGACCGAATTGAGTTCTCTTGCGTCGCCAGATTTATCTATATGTCTGCTCTTCTTTTACTCCCACATATTGACATTTTTGAACGTGTTATGAGACGTGCAGCAAGTGTATGTTAGCTTATGTTCATATGTACGCATCTAACCTCCGAACCACGCAGCAGTTTCCTTCTGAATGAATCTCTTCCCAAATCGTCCCTCCCTAACATTTTCGTCTCGTTTTTAATACATCAGTACAGAAGCGAAACAGCACTCGTCTTGTGGTTTTATGGAGTCTTCTGTGTTTTGAGTGTTATTTTATTGTGGAGAACGTTTGACTGAAGAACATCAGAAAGACAAAACGATCTAGTGTTTGGATATTATGTTGCATATTCCGATCATGCTCAGCCGTTGGATCACCGTCGGCATCTCTGTTCTCCAGGTTTCATCCCGGTCTGTAGTTTGGGTCTGTCTCAGGTGGGCCGTATGAATCTGGGGAAGGACGCCAGCACCTTTAAGTACTACACCATGTGCGGCCTGCAGGAGGGCTTCGAGCCCTTCGCCGTCAACATGAACCGCGAGGTGACCATGTGGTTCAGCAAACGCCTGCCCACCTTCTGCAACGTGCCCAAAGACCACCATCACATCGCGGTGAGCCTCGAGACCTTCCTTTCCTTCTCAGTGTCCTGTCGAACCTTAATGAACTGCTTTTGTTCCGGAAAGAGCTGTTCTGGGCTCCTCCAGGACCTCACATCGATTCGGATGGAAATGTTCCAGATCAATATGAATGCATCTGTTTGGTCCTGTATCAGGGTTTGTGTGGCTCTAAAATGATCTTAATTCCACAGATTAAAGCCTTAAAATATCTTAAAGGGGTCATAGGATGCCCATTTTCCACAAGTTGATATGATTCTTTAGGGTCTTAATGAAAATTCTATAACATAGTTTGGTAAAAATTTCTCAATGGTAGTGTAAAAAACACCCTTTTTACCCTGTCAAAATCAGCTCTGTTCACAGCGACCCGTTTTGGTGCATTTCCCTTTAAATGTTAATGAGCTCTGCTGGCCCCGCCCCTCTCTTCCGAGCTGCTCTCAGAGAGACTGTTTACTTTAGCTGCATTCATCGTGAAACTTGCTAATTAGCACATTATTAGGAAAGGCGATTTGCAAAGATTCATTACAAAACATACTCACTTCTTCTGTAGATGAGGCTGGATCACGAATGATTCGCGCGAACATAGACGCAGTTATGTAAATCGGGGACGCATTCCCTTCAGAAACAATGTAATCCACTGCATCTTCAGCGGCTCAGATGTCGGGAGTAAATGACGACTGCTGTTCATTATTACATCCAACAACAGAACACCTCAATCGCTTAGGAGTCATTCTTGTCTACATCTGCTCAAGCGGTGAAACAATGGCCGACTGATGACGGCTCACTCAGGGCGGGGCTAAGGTAAAACACTACTGTCAATCAAACTATCGTGGGAGGGGCCTGTTTTTGTGATGTCACACAGACAGGCATCTGAGATCGGCTTGATTTGAGAAAGGGGTAAAGATTTTAGTAGATTAACAAAAAAGCACTGGGTGGATTTTAACATTATAGGGTGGTTGTGTACACACACTGCCAACACATTTCAGTTCAAACAACTTGTAAAAGTGCATGTAGCATCCGATGACCCCTTTAAATCAGAGCTGAAAGCAAAAAATGGACATCTTCCTCAGTATATTTTGTATATACAAGATATTTGTTCTTGTTTTAATCATAAACTCCCTTCATTTTGATCAGTTTCTCAGAAAACAAGACTTGGTGTCTTCTGTCATTGTGCTTCTCCAGTAAATGTGTCTTGATTTAAGGATGTTTAAATGTTTGTACTGGAAAACAAGGCATAATGCAGTGCCATCAGAAGGTACAGTAAAAGTTATTTCCATATTAAAGTTAAAGGGATAATTCACCCAAAAATGAAAATTAGCCCATGATTTACTCACCCTCGAGCCATCCTAGCTGTATATGACTTTCTTCTTTCAGACGAATCCAATCTGAGTTATATTTTAAAAATCCTGGCTCCTCCAAAAGTTCAAACAGCTTGTAAAAGTGCATGTAGCATCCTATGACCCCTTTAAATCAGAGCTGAAAGCAAAAAATTGACATCTTCCTCAGTATATTTTGTATATACAAGATATTTGTTCTTGTTTTAATCATAAACTCCCTTCATTTTGATCAGTTTCTCAGAAAACAAGACTTGGTGTCTTCTGTCATTGTGCTTCTCCAGTAAATGTGTCTTGATTTAAGGATGTTTAAATGTTTGTACTGGAAAACAAGGCATAATGCAGTGCCATCAGAAGGTACAGTAAAAGTTATTTCCATATTAAAGTTAAAGGGATAATTCACCCAAAAATGAAAATTAGCCCATGATTTACTCACCCTCGAGCCATCCTAGCTGTATATGACTTTCTTCTTTCAGACGAATCCAATCTGAGTTATATTTTAAAAATCCTGGCTCCTCCAAAGTTTATAATGGCAGTGAATGGGTGTTATTTTTCAATAGCCCAAAAGAAGTTCAATAAAGTGCATCCATCCATCATAAAAAGTGCTCCACACGACTCCAGGGGGTGAATAAAGACCTCCTGTAGCGAATCGATGCGTTTTTGTAAGAAAAATATCCATATTTAATATCTACCTTACGCTACGTCTACGTCATTCGCCGGAATGAACGCGCGTACGCCAGTTAGCGGAAGCTGAAGATTACGGTTTATAATGTTTTAAATATGGATATTTTTCTTATAAGAACGCATTGATTCTCTACAGGAGGTCTTTATTCACCCCCCGGAGCCGTGTGAGGCACTTTTTATGATGGATGGATGCACTTTATTGGACTTCTTTTGGGCTATTGAAAAATAACACCCATTCACTGCCATTGTAAACTTTGGAGGAGCCAGGATTTTTTAAATATAACTCCGATTGGATTTGTCTGAATAAAGAAAGTCATACACACCTAGCATGGCTTGAGGGTGAGTAAATCATGGGGGGATTTTCATTTTTGGGTGAACTATCCCTTTAAGCAATTTTTAAATGAAAAAGTAATAGAAATCTGCACAAAGCTGCATTTTCAAACTTGCAAATACAACACTGTGCTCGCTAGACGAGAACATATCGATGCATTGTGCTCCTTTAATTTATTCCTTCAGTTTTCTTTCATTGGTCTCGAAAAGGTCATGAAAACGCCTTAAATTGACCTTCGTCAAAGCTGCAGGATCGCTGTGTATGCGCGGTGTTTGAATCCCGCCGTGTGTGCAGGTCACTCGGATCGACGGGACGGTGGACGGTCCGCCGTGTCTCAAAGTCACCCATAAGACGTTCGGGACGCAGAACAGTAACGCTGACATGGTGTTCTGCAGACTCAGCATGCCGGTGGAGTTTCACTCCAGCTTCAGGAGCAGCTCTTGCACGCACATCAACGGCCTGAGTGAGGACGAGCCGCTTAAGCTCAGACACAGGTCAGAGAAGAAGACAGCATGAGATAGATATCAGTGTGATTCCGGCATTCTGAATGCGTCATCCAGAGCTCTTGTTTGTTTATCATCTGAACGTTTCTAAAGGCATCCAGTGAAGTCCACCAAACACTCGGATGAAGGCAGGAGAGCAGATTACAGCAGCATCACCACGGTAAGTCATCAGCACCGAAGCCTCTTCTCCTCCAGAACCGTTATGAGAATAAAGGTTATTGATATTCTTTTTATTTGCATCTTTCGGTGTCGGCGTTTTCTATGTTCCTTTAAAGCGCCAGTGAAATGCTCATTATTTAAGGTGCGTTCACGCCAAAACAACAACATAAACTATAACGATAACTATAACAGTATCTATAATAACTGTAAAGATAAGTATAACAGTAAGTATAATGATAAATATAACTATAAATGTAACAACAACTATAATAATTAAAACAATAAATATAACCGCAAATATAATAACTGTACTGATAACCATAACAAACAAATATAGTAACTATAATGATAAATATAATAACTATAATGGTAAATATTAAAGTTATATATTAAATTAACGACAACTATATCTGTAACTATAATAATTATGATGATAACTATAATAATAACTGATAATTATAGTGATAACAATATAATGATAACTTTAATGATGAGTAACTATAATGGTGACTATAACTATAACAACTACAACGATAACTAGTTATATATATATATATATGATGATAAATATAATAACTAGAATGATAAATACAACATTAAATATAATAAAAACATTATCTATAACAATATAGATTACTATAATAATAATGATGATGATAACTATAACTATAATGATAAATATATAGCGATAATGATAACTATAATAATCATAATTATAATAATAATTTATAAGGAAGAAAAAGAAAAAGTAGTAACAATAACTATAAAAATATTTAAAACTATAACAAATAACTAATAACTATAGTGATAATGATAAATATAACTATAATGCTAAATATAATCATAA
The DNA here is from genome assembly GCF_001515645.1 of Sinocyclocheilus grahami. NCBI lineage: Eukaryota > Metazoa > Chordata > Actinopteri > Cypriniformes > Cyprinidae > Sinocyclocheilus > Sinocyclocheilus grahami. The sequence goes on along the minus strand of NW_015506328.1, from coordinate 391,772 downwards.
CAATATAACTGTAATGATAAATATAATAGTAACTATAATGATAACTATAACTTGCATTCACACCGACAAATAGTAAATGTAATCGCAGCACACGCTTTAAAGGTTCGATTTTTGTGTGTTTTTGATTGAATGTTTTTATTGTTCGTCATTCTCTTTGTTGTTATCGTTATAGTTCTGATGTGGACTCTGCTATTCGCTAGTGATTGGATATAATTATTGTTATAGTTATTGTTCTTGGTGTGATCGGGCCTTTATTGACCCTCAAGCTCCAAAAAGAGCTCCATGTAATGTTTGTGAGGTCACATGACTCCTCAGGATGTGTGATTTGAGCGTGACGTCTGCGTCTGTCTCCTGCAGTACTATCATTCGGTCAGGATATTTGCGGGTCAGGACCCATCCTGCGTCTGGGTCGGATGGGTCTCCCCTGACTACCATTTTGTAAGAAAAATATCCATATTTAATATCCACCTTACGCTACGTCTACGTCATTCGCCGGAATGAACGCGCGTACGCCAGTTAGCGGAAGCTGGAGATTACGGTTTATAATATTTTAAATATGGATATTTTTCTTATAAGAACGCATTGATTCTCTACAGGAGGTCTTTATTCACCCCCCGGAGCCGTGTGAGGCACTTTTTATGATGGATGGATGCACTTTATTGGACTTCTTTTGGGCTATTGAAAAATAACACCCATTCACTGCCATTGTAAACTTTGGAGGAGCCAGGATTTTTTAAATATAACTCCGATTGGATTTGTCTGAATAAAGAAAGTCATACACACCTAGCATGGCTTGAGGGTGAGTAAATCATGGGGGGATTTTCATTTTTGGGTGAACTATCCCTTTAAGCAATTTTTAAATGAAAAAGTAATAGAAATCTGCACAAAGCTGCATTTTCAAACTTGCAAATACAACACTGTGCTCGCTAGACGAGAACATATCGATGCATTGTGCTCCTTTAATTTATTCCTTCAGTTTTCTTTCATTGGTCTCGAAAAGGTCATGAAAACGCCTTAAATTGACCTTCGTCAAAGCTGCAGGATCGCTGTGTATGCGCGGTGTTTGAATCCCGCCGTGTGTGCAGGTCACTCGGATCGACGGGACGGTGGACGGTCCGCCGTGTCTCAAAGTCACCCATAAGACGTTCGGGACGCAGAACAGTAACGCTGACATGGTGTTCTGCAGACTCAGCATGCCGGTGGAGTTTCACTCCAGCTTCAGGAGCAGCTCTTGCACGCACATCAACGGCCTGAGTGAGGACGAGCCGCTTAAGCTCAGACACAGGTCAGAGAAGAAGACAGCATGAGATAGATATCAGTGTGATTCCGGCATTCTGAATGCGTCATCCAGAGCTCTTGTTTGTTTATCATCTGAACGTTTCTAAAGGCATCCAGTGAAGTCCACCAAACACTCGGATGAAGGCAGGAGAGCAGATTACAGCAGCATCACCACGGTAAGTCATCAGCACCGAAGCCTCTTCTCCTCCAGAACCGTTATGAGAATAAAGGTTATTGATATTCTTTTTATTTGCATCTTTCGGTGTCGGCGTTTTCTATGTTCCTTTAAAGCGCCAGTGAAATGCTCATTATTTAAGGTGCGTTCACGCCAAAACAACAACATAAACTATAACGATAACTATAACAGTATCTATAATAACTGTAAAGATAAGTATAACAGTAAGTATAATGATAAATATAACTATAAATGTAACAACAACTATAATAATTAAAACAATAAATATAACCGCAAATATAATAACTGTACTGATAACCATAACAAACAAATATAGTAACTATAATGATAAATATAATAACTATAATGGTAAATATTAAAGTTATATATTAAATTAACGACAACTATATCTGTAACTATAATAATTATGATGATAACTATAATAATAACTGATAATTATAGTGATAACAATATAATGATAACTTTAATGATGAGTAACTATAATGGTGACTATAACTATAACAACTACAACGATAACTAGTTATATATATATATATATGATGATAAATATAATAACTAGAATGATAAATACAACATTAAATATAATAAAAACATTATCTATAACAATATAGATTACTTTAATAATAATGATGATGATAACTATAATCATAACTATAACTATAATGATAAATATATAGCGATAATGATAACTATAATAATCATAATTATAATAATAATTTATAAGGAAGAAAAAGAAAAAGTAGTAACAATAACTATAATAATATTTAAAACTATAACAAATAACTAATAACTATAGTGATAATGATAAATATAACTATAATGCTAAATATAATCATAACAATATAACTGTAATGATAAATATAATAGTAACTATAATGATAACTATAACTTGCATTCACACCGACAAATAGTAAATGTAATCGCAGCACACGCTTTAAAGGTTCGATTTTTGTGTGTTTTTGATTGAATGTTTTTATTGTTCGTCATTCTCTTTGTTGTTATCGTTATAGTTCTGATGTGGACTCTGCTATTGGAGTACTCGTAACACTAATTCCAGGTATCCTGAGAGGATAGGCAATGCAATTTATTTAATTCCATTTTCTAAATCCAACCAAAACAGAGCAAAATGTCCCCTTCGTTTTTTCGGTTATTTAAGTGCATCATCCGGGTATTTAAAGTGCACTTTTTCTTTTTGGAATTTTCAGCGTGAACACACTACTCGCATTATTTATACTACAAAACGTCATAGAATAGTGCGTAAGTACGCGATTTGGGACGCATCTAGTGAGTCCATGCTAACGTACAAAACTTAATAGCGAACTGTTCTCACATCATGCACCGTGCAGTGAAAGTCGAAAACACATAAACGAAGGTCTATATTAGAGTGCCGCCTCCATATTAATCTGCTTAAATGTAAATTAATTTAATCTTACAACAGTGTTGATCCGGGATGTTGTCATTGCGATCGTGACGACCGTAACATAATTCTCCCGTTTGCATTGTGGCTAATGCTTTATTATAAAGTGGAGAGTTCCGGAGCTTGGCTCTGATTGGCTGAGCCGCGTTCAAAGCTGTTGTGAATGACGCTACAAAGTAACACACACCTTTGTTCACGTCTGTGTGTTGCTCGGCAGCTACTTTGTAGCAACCACAACTGTTTCTGCGAAATATGAGATATGTGTGTCTGTGAGGTTCACTATTATTATTTCATTTCATTTTGAAATATGAGCTTACTCAGACAGTTCAAGGGTTTAATGGAGAAAGCTGCTGCACGGTTGGTTTGCTGATAGCAGTGTTTTTCCCTGCACAGTGAACAATCACCACATCTTCACACACTCTCTCTCTCTCTCTCTCTCTCTCTCTCTCTCTCTCTCTCTCTCTCACACACACACACACACTCTCACTCTCTCACACACACACACACACACACAGGTTAAACTCGATTAGGTGAGCTGCTCCTGAGCTCAGCGTTTGTTCAGTGTGTGTGACATGTCTCTGGGGTCTCAGCAGGGTTGTTCATCAGCGCTGCCCTATAAACACTCATTTACTGCTGGCAGACTCGTGACTCGTGACAGACTGATGAGCTGAGCGCATGATTTTCCCAGCAGCCCCTTTCCTTACCGGCCTGTGAGAGTCGCTCTAATGACGACACACACAGCACTTCCTCCAGCGTCCCTCCGCTCTCATTACACAGCACTCGCAGTACCCTGGTATTACCATGTTAGATTCTGTAAAAAACACTTTTTATTAGAGGTAAATGAATATAGTAATTAAATGGCTTTTAATGGTGATGACCGATATTTATGCATTATTTAACATTCATTTATTTACATTTAATATTAAATTTTTTATTTGAATTAATTAATTTATTTAATTAAAAATTTTATATATATATATAAACATTTTTGGGAGTTTTGATTTTGAATATTACATTTTTTGCAAAAAACATGGGTTCCTGAAATAATGCACCATGTTAAATTAATATGATTTTCCCAGGGTTTTTAATGATTGATTGATGGATGCAATGTTCAGATTCTAATTTTAATTAAATTGAATTGAATTGAATTTAAATCAAGGGAAGTTTAAAGATGAGAGCTGCTGATTTGAAGTCCATCTCAGGGTTATTATGAAAGAGAATGTCATCATATGAGCCTCTGATCGATGCCGTTTTAATAAAGCCTGAAGGCTTTGACTCTATAATGAATTCAGTTGAGATATTCTATTTATAGCGGCTGCTTCTCATCTCATTGCATAGGAGATTGAAAACCAGCTCAACCTGAAATCTGCATTAGCAGGTTCATTTAGAAATAAAACTCTGGTGACCTTTCCGGTCTCGGTGTGAAAGTGTCGGATCATATGGCAACTTCATCTCTATATTAATAATGACTGTTTCCAAACAGGTTTGATTTCACCAGTTTCACTTTAAACTAGGCTAATTAAGTGTATTCCAATTAACAATTGGAAATTAATCACACATCAATTAGGCTGAGAAACGACCAAATGCAAAAGAGCATTTAAAGTCATTAATGTGTTCAGTGAGAAAAGCATTGAATGAACATCACAAAAAAAGTAGCTTTATTTTGTTTTATTTTATTTTATTTCTTTATTTTAATTTTAATTTTTAATTTTAATTTTATTTGTTAGGGTGAAATATAAGCCGGACAAGTTTCTGTCTGAGATTCACTTTTTATTTCATTTCATTTCATTTTATTTGAATAATATATTCAAATTTTACTTAATTTTAATTAAATTGAATTTAAATCAAGGGAAATTTAAAGATGAGAGCTGCTGATTTGAAGTCCATCTTTAGCTTTAGAAGCTTTCGTATTGCATAAATAATGATAATAAATGTTTTTTATGAATATTGGAATATGACATGATTAGGAAAAATGAAATGATACTCTAAATATGAAACTAAAACCAGCTTATTGAGTGAGTCGTTGAATTATTCACTCGACCGATTTTCTAAACTATATGTGACCCTGGACCACAAAACCAGTCATAAGGTTTATGCATCATCTGAAAGCTGAATAAATAATCTTTCATTGATGTATGGTTTGTTAGGATAGCACAATATTTGTCTGAGATACAACTATTTGAAAATCTGGAATCTGAGGGTGCAAAAAAATCAAAATATTGAGAAAATCATCTTTAAAGTTGTTCAGATGAAGTTCTTAGCAATGCATATTACTAATCAAACATTAAGTTTTAATATATTTACGGTAGGAGATTTACTAAATATCTTCATGGAACATGATCTTTACTTAACATCCTAATGATTTTTGGCATAAAAGAGAAATGTATAATTGTGACCCATACAATGTATTGTTGGTTATTGCTACAAATATCCCCCAGCGACTTAACACTGCTTTTGTGCTGCAGGGACACATTATAAGAGGGTGTTTTTGCACTCGTATCTTTGGATGGGATGCTGCGTTGCACATGCATTTAACTGCACTAGATTAACATGTTAATTCTTCTCCTGTGTGTGTGTGTGTGTGTGTGTGTGTGTGTGTGTGTGTGATCTTTACTTAACATCCTAATGATTTTTGGCATAAAAGAGAAATGTATAATTGTGACCCATACAATGTATTGTTGGTTATTGCTACAAATATCCCCCAGCGACTCAACACTGCTTCTGTGCTGCAGGGACACATATTATAAGAGGGTGTTTTTGCACTCGTATCTTTGGATGGGATGCTGCGTTGCACATGCATTTAACTGCACTAGATTAACATGTTAATTCTTCTCCTGTGTGTGTGTGTGTGTGTGTGAAGCGAATCTGAAGGAGCTGATCTCTCAGACGATGGTGAGCTGGGCTCAGGAGACGCACATCCAGGACCCGGAGCTGGTGCGGCTGATGTTCAGTCTGCTGAGACGGCAGTACGACAGCATCGGAGAGCTGCTCCGAGCCACGAGGAAGACCTACACCATCAGCGCCGTCTCCGTCCACGACACCATCCACCTGCTGGCGTCTCTGGGCCAGATCCGCTCGCTGCTCAGCGTCCGCATGGGGAAGGAGGAGGAGCAGCTGATGATCCACGGCCTCGGGTGAGGACGAGCCCAACACACAGAACATAACACTCCAGAGCCACAAAACAACAACACTGCAAATAAAAAGAGATGGTTTTGTCTTGCTTTCCAGGAATTCTTAAAATGAGAGGAATTTACTTAAGAAGCAGAAGTGCGTTACATATTAGAATTAGTTTTTATGTATCATATCTTGAATGTATCACATGTTTGGAATGATTGATTCTTTTCTTTTTTTTCCAAATGTTTCAGAAAGAAGTCTCTTCTGCTCAGCAAAGCTGCAAATATACAGTAAAAACTGTGAAATATTATTATAATTTAAAATAGCTGTTTTCTATGTGAATATCTGTTAAAATGTCATTTAAATTTTAAAAAAGAAAGAAATGTAATTTATTATACGCTACCATTCAAACGTTTGGGGTAAGTACAATTAAAAAAATAAATACAATTAATACTTATTCATTATTATAATTAATCAGGATGCATTCCGTTAAAAGACATATTTCAAATAAATGCTGTTCTTTTGAACTTTCTATTCATCTGTGAATCCTGAAAAATAAACTGTACCACCGTTTCCACAAAAATATGAATGTTTTCAACATTGATAATAATCAGAAATGTTTCTTGAGCAGCAGATCAGCATATTATACTGATTTCTGAAGATCATGTGACACTGAAGACTGGAGGAATGATGCTGAAAATACAGCTGCGCATCACAGAAATACATTACAGTTTAACACATATTCACATAGAAAACAGCTGTTTTACATTATAATAATATTTCACATTTTTACTGTATTTTTGATCAAATAAATGCAGCCTCAGTGAGCAGAAGAGACTTCTTTCAGAAACATTCAGCTTGATTCAGAGAACAGGCGCAGCTCCAGTTGAATGTGTTTAACAGCGTGAATCTGATGTGTGTGTGTGTGTGTGTGTGTGTGTGTGTGTCTCAGGGACATCATGAATAACAAGGTCTTCTACCAGCATCCTAACCTGATGCGTGTTCTGGGGATGCACGAGACCGTGATGGAGGTGATGGTGAACGTCTTGGGAGGAGGAAAGTCTCAGGTGTGTGTTTGACTCGAACCTCAGCAGCTTCTCAAGCTCCAAGAACAAAACACACACAGCTTTCACAGTCATCAGTATCACCACATCATTTCTACTCTGTTTGTGACAGTTTAAAGTTATTATTTTTATTAATAGAATCTGTGAATGTTGATATGTTAAAACGGCTAACCGTGATTCACTTTGTGATTCCAAAAGATTCAAGATTCTGATTCGCTGTTTGTTCTTCACTAAATACAATTGAGGGGGGGGGGGGGGGGGGGTTTTTTTTTTTAAGGTTTTGGATTAAGTTAGATTTATTTTAAAATATAATTAAATAATTTTAAGTCTCTATTGGTTGAGAGCCACGGCTCTAAAGTGATTCATTAGACTGATTCAGAATAACTAGAGAGTCTTTTTGACTGATTCATTCAAAGAAGCAGTTCATTAGAGTCATCCTGTGTAACGCGTGATTGCAGTAACACACTAATGACGTGTTCTGGAGTGCTTCAATGTGTGTGTGTGTGTGTGTGTGTGTGTGTGAGTGAGTATGTGTATGTATGTGAGTGTGTGTGTGAGAGTATATGTGTGTGTGTGAGAGTATATGTGTGTGTGTGTGTGAGTATGTGAGTATGTGTATGTATGTGAGTGTGTGTGTGTGTGTGTGTGTGCGTGTGTGTGTGTGTGTGTGTGTGTGTGCGTGTGTGTGTGTGTGTGTGTGTGTGTGCGTGTGTGTGTGTGTGTGTGTGTGTGTGCGTGTGTGTGTGTGTGTGTGTGTGTGTGCGTGTGTGTGTGTGTGTGTGTGTGTGTGCGTGTGTGTGTGTGTGTGTGTGTGTGTGCGTGTGTGTGTGTGTGTGTGTGTGTGTGCGTGTGTGTGTGTGTGTGTGTGTGTGTGCGTGTGTGTGTGTGTGTGTGTGTGTGTGCGTGTGTGTGTGTGTGTGTGTGTGTGTGCGTGTGTGTGTGTGTGTGTGTGTGTGTGCGTGTGTGTGTGTGTGTGTGTGTGTGTGCGTGTGTGTGTGTGTGTGTGTGTGTGTGCGTGTGTGTGTGTGTGTGTGTGTGTGTGCGTGTGTGTGTGTGTGTGTGTGTGTGTGCGTGTGTGTGTGTGTGTGTGTGTGTGTGCGTGTGTGTGTGTGTGTGTGTGTGTGTGCGTGTGTGTGTGTGTGTGTGTGTGTGTGAGTATGTGAGTATGTGTATGTATGTGAGTGTGTGTGTGTTGTGTGTGTGTGATGAGTCTTTGTTGTCTAGTATTGATCCAAACACACACATGCAGCAGCAGATCAATGGCACAGGCTCACATGAAGACGTGTGGATCTGATGAATCCTCCTGATTCTGTTTCCTTCTGTAACAGGAAATCGCCTTCCCTAAGATGGTGGCGAGCTGCTGCCGCTTCCTGTGCTACTTCTGTCGCATCAGCCGTCAGAACCAGAAGGCCATGTTTGATCACCTGAGCTACCTGCTGGAGAACAGCAGTGTGGGATTGGGTGAGTGATACTCAAACACGGCACATAAAGCAGAGGAAACGGGTGAAAACCCACAGAGGAGCTGAAGTCATCGAGAACTGAGATGATGTGCTGCCCTCTGCTGGTGTGTGTGAGAGAGCGAGAGCGTGTGTGTGTGTGTGTGTGTGTCTGAGAGAGAGAGAGTGTGTGCGCGTTTTTGTGACAAATGAGGACATAAATTTGTATAATGACAAAGGTATGACAGGTATTACAAGGAGAAGGTGACTTTTCAGGACATTACCCCATGTCCCCACTTTTCAAAACGCTTATAAATCACACAGAATGGAGTGTATTGAAAATCTGAAATAGCAGAAAGTCTCCTGTGAGGGGTAGGTTTAGGGGTAGGGTTGGTGTAGGGCAATAGAATATACGGTCTGTACAGTATAAAAACTATTACGCCTATGGAGAGTCCCCACTTTTCACAAAAACAAGCCTGTGTGTGTGCGTGTGTGTGAGTGTGTGTGAGTGTGTGTGTGTGAGTCTGAGTGTGTGTGAGTGTGTGTGTGTGAGTCTGAGTGTGTGTGTGTGAGAGAGAGAGAGAGAGAGAGAGAGAGAGTGTGTGTGTGTGTGTGTGTGTGTGTGTGTTTCTCCTTTCTTACATTATGGTTTAGTCCAGTGATTCACAAACGTTTTCATCAGTTGAACCCGATCAAGTGAAAATAAGTGCCCATGAGATTAGTTTAACAGCATATTCACACTCACGGTTCTCTGATGTTAGTTGATGGTGACACGCAGGTAAACAAATCAAATATTAAATTTTTTTTTTAGTGTTTTAGAGACGGAGATTGTTTTTACTTACAATTATTTTATTTTATTTGACATTTTTGTGATTTAATTAATTATTAATAAATGTTTTATTTTGATTGTTTTTATTTTAAAATTGATTATTTTAATTTTACATTTTTGTAATTTAATTAATTATTGGTAAGTGCTTTTTTTTATTATTTATTTTAATTTGACATTTTTATGATTTATTAAGTGTTTTTATTTTGAAATTATTCATTTTAATTTCAATTTCTTTTGTAATTTAATCATTTATTGGTGTTTTATTTTGATTATATTATTATTTTAATCAAATTTTATTTTATTATGATTAAAAAAATATTGATAAATGTTTTATTTTGATTTTTTTCATTTTACAAATATTTATTTTTTTTCATTTTTATGATTTAATTCATTATTATTTTAATTCATTATTTATTTTGATTATTTATTTTTATTTAAAATTATTAATTTTAATCTGACATTTATGATTTAATTAGAAAGTCTTTTATTTTAATTATTTTTATTTAATTTTTAAAATTTATTGTTTAATTATTAGTAAGTGTTTTATTCAGATTGTTTTTATTTATTTATTTTTAAATTTTTATGGTTTAATTATAAGTAGGTCTTTTATTTTGATTATTTGTTTTAATTTTTTTATTTACATTTTTATGGTTTGATTATTAGTAAGAGTTTTATTTTGATTGTTTTATTTAAAAAAAATTTATTTAAAATTTAAAATTTTTATGGTTTAATTATTAGTAGGTGTTTTATTTTGATTGTTTATTTGAATTTGGCATTTTTACGAATGAAAGATCAGCTGTTCATGTATAGTCAGTGTATTTATGAACCCCTGCTGTAACGCAGCATCTCCGTCCATGAGAGGATCCACTCCTTTAGACGTGGCGGCTTCATCGGTGATGGACAACAACGGTCTGGCGCTGGCGCTCGAGGAGCCCGACCTGGACAAGGTGTGTGTTTACAGCATAAGATGGGTTTCCTTTCACATTTGGTCCCGTTTGGTTGCATCATGAAGTTGCAGTGTTGATCTGTTTGTATAACCGATGATGCACTCATGCGTCGGTGTGTATGTGTGCAGGTCGTGACGTATCTGGCCGGCTGCGGTCTGCAGAGCTGTCCGATGCTCCTGGCCAAGGGATATCCAGACATTGGCTGGAACCCTATAGAGGGCGAGCGTTACCTGTCCTTCCTGCGATTCGCCGTGTTTGTCAATGGTAAATAAACACACACACACACACACACAGGTTTGTTTTTGTGAATTGTGGGGACATTCCATAGGCGTAATGGTTTTTATACAGTACAAACTGTATTGCCCTACACCAACCCTACCCTTTACAGGAAACTTTGTGCATTTTTACTTTCTCAAAAAAACTCACTCTGTATGATTTATAAGGGACATGGGGTAATGTCCCCAACGCGTGCACACACACACACACACACACACACACTGTCACAAGGCCGGAGTCAAGAGGTAAGTGAACACACAGGTAAGTTTATTGACAGTTATTGATGGTTGAGTTGGCTGAGAACAGGTGAGCAGAAACACTATAGACAATTCTTGGGTTCTTAGCTGAGATCGCTGATGCTGGGTCTTTAGCAGGTTTGTCTGGTGATGGCTGGAACAGAGGAGGACAGGATCGAAGGAACGCTGGAGTATCTGGAGGTAAGCACATGCAGGTAAGTAGGGAGAGTCAGGCTAGTTCAGGTATGTGAACGGTAGACCGGACGATGAGTGTCTGAGTGGAGTGTGCTTATGAAGCAGTGCTGATTGCAGGCTGCAGGTGCGGGTGATTGTGATCTGGTGAGAGTCGTGACTTGAGACTGTGGTGACTGTGACTGTGTGGAATCCCTGACATTACCCCCTCCTCCAGGGGCGGCTCCTGGCGGCGACGGCCTCAGGGTGCGGGACGATCAGGATGGAGATGGTGAAATTCAGTCAATAGAGTGGGATCGTGTACGTCGTCCCGGGCCACCCAGGATCTCTCGTCAGGTCCGTATCCCTCCCAATCAATGAGATATTCAAGCCGGCCACCCCGTCGCTGCAAATACAGAATGTCCCGGACCTGGTAGACAGATGGTTGGTCTAGGATTTCTGGAGGAGGAGGTGTCTCCGGCTCAGTGGGTCCTGGTGCAGATGGAGAGAATGGTTTTAAGAGTGAAACATGGAAGGCAGGGTGAATGCGGTACCTGGGGGGGAATTTGTAGCTGATAGGTGACCTCGTTGAGCTGCCTCTGTATGGGGAACGGACCAATGTAGGGGGGACTCAGCTTTCGGCATGGCTGGCGGAGGCACAGATCCCGGGTAGACAGCCACACCTTCTTCCCTGGCTGGTATGATAGGGTATCGGAGCGTCGGGCATCTGCGAAAGTCTTGTGCCTCCGCTGAAGGTGGATGTGAGCTGAGTCCCACACTCTCTCGCTTGCTTGGAACCAGTGGTCCACAGCTGGAACCTCATTGGAAGGGAGTCAGTCCAGTGGTGCCCAGGCGAAGAGAGTTCTGGGCATACTCGCCCAAGGGTAGGAAGCGGCTCCAGCTGTGCTGGTCGTCATGGCAGTATGATCGGAGGTAACGTCCGAGCTCCTGGGTCTTATGCTCAGTCTGGCCTTTTGTCTGAGGATGGTAGCCGGAGGACATGTTCACCGTGACTCCCATAAGCTGAAAGAAGGCCTTCCACACATGGGAGATAAATTGGGGGGGCCCCGGTCCGAGACGACCTCCACCGGGAAACCATAGTTCCTGGAGACATGGTTAAACAGGCATTCGGCGGTTTCTAAGGCCATGGGGAGTCCCTTGAGGGGAATGAACTTGCACGCCTTTGAGAAGCGATCTACTTCAACCAAGACACAGGTGTTGCCGTCAGAGTTGGGGAGATCTGTCACAAAGTCAATTCTAAGATGGGACCATGGCCGACAAGGGATGGGCAGCGGCACGAGCTTGCCTACCGGGAGGTGACGGGGCGTCTTCGACATGGCTCAGACTGAGCAGCTGCGGATGTACCCGATGACATCCCGGGTCATACTGGGCCACCAGTAGTGAGCTTGGAGGAGCGAGAGGGTCCGTATGCTGCCTGTGTGTCCAGAGCCCGGAAGGTTGTGCACTGAGCCCAGAAGGAGTTAACGTTGAGACGTGGGAACATAGATCTTCCCTTCTGGGCCTCCCAGCGCTCCGCGGTTCATGGAGCGTGGCGACACGGATGTTCTCGGAGTTGTCCCACTGGATGGGACTAACAATGATGGCTGGAGGGATGATGGGTTCTGATTCTGAGGGTGATTCCGGAGAGTATAAGCGTGGTAAGGCATCCGCTGTACAATTGTGGTTTCCGGGATGATAGGTGATGGTGAAATTTAAACATGTGAAGGATAATGCCCAGCAGGCTTGACGGGGGTTAAAGGGATCATATGATGCTATTTTAAAGATCATTATTTTGTGTATTTGGTGTAGCAGAATATGTTGACATGCTTTAATGTTCAAAAAACACATTATTTTTCAAATAATGTACATTATTGTAGGTCCTCTATGCCCCGCCTCTCTCAAACACGTCGTTTTCAACAACCCCCCCTCCTTTGACAAGTGCAGTCTGCTCTGATTGGCCAGCTGACCCAGTGCATTGTGATTGGCCGATGCTATGATTTCTGACAGGCAGTTAACTCTCCTGTGATGTGACCCTGTTCCCCTCACACACAGTCACACTCACACACACGACGCAGTTGCAGTTACTCTGCGCAAAACTCCACATTTGAACAGTCAATAGCAAATACTTAAACTAATAACAAAACATACTTACAGTCACTGATTCAGAAGTGACAGATTGTCATAGCAAAGTCGGAATTGACCCTTTTTTTTGTTTTAAGAAATAGCCTTTGTGCACAGCCAGCCTTGTACTCTTCTAGGTTCAAAAAACTGTCGTCCATAAAATGCGTTGCACAAATTCGAACATCTGGGTTGTGCTGTTGTTGTAAATAAATCTTAACCAATGATTCCTAACTGCATCTACTTCCGGAAGGCCAAATAAAGTGCTTTTGCTTTCGGCACTGAAATACACAGCATCTGCCTGACATGGCTGCATCAACACTACTGCT
>NW_015506328.1:372607-377682 GCF_001515645.1 Sinocyclocheilus grahami | reverse complement strand
CTGCGCAAAACTCCACATTTGAACAGTCAATAGCAAATACTTAAACTAATAACAAAACATACTTACAGTCACTGATTCAGAAGTGACAGATTGTCATAGCAAAGTCGGAATTGACCCTTTTTTTTGTTTTAAGAAATAGCCTTTGTGCACAGCCAGCCTTGTACTCTTCTAGGTTCAAAAAACTGTCGTCCATAAAATGCGTTGCACAAATTCGAACATCTGGGTTGTGCTGTTGTTGTAAATAAATCTTAACCAATGATTCCTAATTGCATCTACTTCCGGAAGGCCAAATAAAGTGCTTTTGCTTTTCGCACTCAAATACACAGCATCTCCCTGACATGGCTGCATCAACACTACTGCTGTTCCTGAAACCACGCCTTCTTTCTTTGCATGCACATTTGGGTGGCATTATGCTAATATTTCCACATAGTGATGTAGACATGTGGGCGTGTTAGAACGAGCCGTTTTAGGTAGGCGTGGTTGACTCTTAACTTTTATAAAGAATATCTCTTTGGATTTGAAACTTTAGTCTTTGCAACTTTACAGATCTTCTTTATGCACCAAGAGCTTGTAACACTCCAAAGAGAAAGGAAAACTTGAAATCGCATCATATAACCCCTTTAAGTTTCTTAGCATCCCTCAGGTATTGGAGATTTTTGTGGTCCGTGATTACCATGAATGGATGCTGTGCTCCCTCCAGCCAGTGTCGCCACTCCATGAGAGCTAGCTTGATGGCCAATAGCTCTCGGTTACCGATGTCGGGGTTTACCTCCGCTGGGGACAGTTTTTTGGAGTAATATGCGCAAGGGTGGAGGCTAGGAGGCTCACCAGACTGCTGGGACAACACGGCCCAAACTCTGGTGGTGGAAGCGTCTACCTCCACCACAAAGGGTGCTTGCGGGTCTAGATGGCGCATGATGGGGGCCGTGCTGAATGCTTCTTTGAGTCTTTCAAAAGCTTTGTTGGGTGCTGGAGGTCCAGGACAGGGACTTGGGCTTTCCACGTAGGAGTGAGGTGAGCGGAGCAGTGAGCCTACTGTAGTTCTTAATGAATTGGCGGTAGAAGTTGGCAAATCCCAGGAAACGTTGCAGGTCTTTAACCGTCTGAGGGATCGGCCATTCCCTTATGGCCTTAACTTTCCCCTGGTCCATCTGGATGTCATCTTGGCCGATGATGTACCCGAGGAACTGCACCGTGGAGCAATGGAACTCACATTTCTCCAGCTTAAGGTAGAGGTGGTGTTGTCGGAGCCGTTGAAGAACCTGCTTAACATGGTGGCGATTTTCGGCCAGTTTCCGGGAGTAGATGACGATGTCATCGATGTACACTATGACAAAGCGATGGAGGATCTCCCGGAACACCTCTTTCATAAAGCCCTGGAAGATCGACGGTGAGTTGGACAGGCCATATGGCATCACCTTGTATTCATAGTGGCCTGATGGTGTGATAAATGCCGTCTTCCACTCGTCGCCCTCCCGGATGTGAACAAGGTTATACATGCTCCGCAGGCCCAACTTGGTGAATATGTGAGCTCCAGGGTGGCCGGGACCAGGGGAAGGGGATATGGGAGCTTCACTGTCTGGGAATTCAGAGCACGATAGTCAATACAAGGCCTCAAGCCCCCATCCTTCTTGCCCACGAAGAAGAAGCTGGAGGCAGCTGGTGAGGTGGAGGGTTGGATGAATCCTTGACGAAGAGCCTCCCAAACATAATCCTCCATAGCCTTGCGCTCCGGGATGGACAGAGGGTATACCTTGGGTATCTTAGCCCCAGGCAGCAGATCGATCGCACAGTCCCATGGCCTGTGAGGTGATAGGCGGGTGGCTGCCTGCTTGCTGAAGACATCCTGGAACGCCTCATAGTCAGATGGGATGGTGTGCACTTCGGAAGTCTCGGGGCTCTCCACGAGGGTGGATGCAATTTGGGCTGGAATTGGGGTAGAACGTGACTTAGGTACTGCAGCGAGACAATTTTGTTGGCAGAACTCGCTCCAGCGAGTGATCTCACACGGTTCCCATCTGACATATGGTGAGTGGAGGGTGAGCCAGGGGCGTCCCAGGATGATGTCTACGGTGGATCCCTCCAGTACTAAAAACGTGACTGTCTCTTCGTGCAGACATCCAATGCGTAACCTCAAGGGGGGAGCTTTATATTTCACCTTTCCACGCCCCAGCGGTTTTCCCTGGATGGTTTCGACTCAGAGCTCCCGGGCATAGCACTTAAGGGGTAGGTGGAGTCTGCTTAGGAGGTCTTGCGATATGAAATTGCCCAAAGAGCCCGAGTCGATGAGGGCAGAGACTGCAACAGAATGATCTGGGGTGAGTAGTTGTACTGGTATGAGAGATAACGTGGCAGTTTCTGGCTCTAATTGAAGGGTACTCGTCGCAGGGCATGGGGGTCTGATGGGACAGTTCTGGATAAAGTGATCAGCCGCAGCACAGTAGAGGCAGAGTCCGGCCGTAATGCGGCGTGTGCGTTCCACGCGAGTGAGACTAGTAATGTCCAATTGCATGGGTTCTGGTACTGGGGAACTTGCGGCGGGTGAGGCAAGCTGGTGAGCAGCTTCAGTAGGTTGACAGGCTGACAAGCGTTGGGAATACGGGTGACTCTTTGCATAAAGCTTTCCAGTCCAATAGTATCATCGTAGATAGATATAGCAGCGCGGATGTGTGGGTTAAATCCCTGACGATAAGCACTGAGGAGGGCCGCCTCATTCCAATCACTAGGAGCCGCTAGAGTGCGGAAATGCAGAGTGTAGTCACTAGTGGTGGAGGCGCCCTGTCGCAGCCGCAGCAGTTGATCCGACACCGCTCCGGTAGCGGAACTAAACACCTCCTTGAAATAATTAGTGAAAGCATCAAACGAGTTGATTATGGTACTATTGGCGTTCCATATAGCTTGGGCCCACAACAAAGCCTTGCCGGTAAGCAGAGAAATGAGAAAGGCTACCTTGGAGCGTTCGATGGAGAATTTTTGCGGTTGCATCTCGATGAAGAAAGCCACTTGTAACAGGAAGCCACCACACTCGTCACACCGCGTCACCCGCGAAGCAAGCAGGCAAGGCCATGGGACTCACAGAGGCAGCGGGCGAAGCGGTGACGGGTGTGAGTGAAGTCCAGAGGGCAGTGGCTAGCTCCTTCAGGACATCAACAGGTGCTGGGTGCCGGGAATCCATGGAGGTAAATGTTGTTGGTCTGGTCTTCTGTCATAACACAGGCCGGAGACAAGAGGTAAGTGAACACACAGGTAAGTTTATTGACAGTTATTGATGGTTAAGTTGTGGCTGAGAACAGGTGAGCAGAAACACTATAGACAGTTCTTGGGTTCTTAGCTGAGATCGCTGATGCTGGGTCTTTAGCAGGCTTGTCTGGTGATGACTGGAACAGAGGAGGACAGGATCGAAGGAACGCTGGAGTATCTGGAGGTAAGCACATGCAGGTAAGTAAGGAGAGTCAGGCTAGTTCAGGTATGTGAACGGTAGACCGGACGATGAGTGTCTGAGTGGAGTGTGCTTATGAAGCAGTGCTGATTGCAGGCTGCAGGTGCGGGTGATAAGTAATCGGGTGATCGTGATCTGGTGAGAGTCGTGACTTGTGACTGTGGTGACTGTGGCTGCGTTCCACTCCACTTTTAGACACGCACTTGCAAACTTCCCTAAGCACTTCCCCTCGGGGGAATCCCCGCTGCCATTTTGAAATGCATTCCACTTCGTGAAGTGGACGAGGGAAGTTTATATGGACAGACCCTCGACCCCTCGATTTTGACCGAGGGAGCGTGTCTGCTTCATATGCACACTTCATGCCGCTCCATAGACCACAATGCAACACGATTGTGACGTCATCGCAGATCACCCCAAACAACTCTATAATATATAAATTATTTTTTATATAAAAAAAGGGAAATGTAAACAATAAACCAACTCCATAGCTGATTCTAAGTGATCAAGGGCTTAGGACGTTCCAGTTCAGCCCATTCCAAGGGTTCTGCCAGAAGTGGGCACTCATGCAACGTAATCAGTAACGTATATCCGAGTAAACGAGACGGAGGGAAGTTTGCGAGTGAAGGGCATAAAAAAACGGACTGGAACGCAGCCTGTGACTGTGTAGAATCCCTGACACACACACTGTTCATTTGGAGTTTATTGAGTGATTAGGATAATGAGAGTGTTTTATTTTAATTATTTGTGTTTATTTTAAAATGTATTCATTTTGTCAATAGATATTGTTATTTTTATTATTTAATTGTTTGTGTTCATTAATAGTTGTTATTGTTTTAAAATGTATTTATTTTAATTTAACATTTTTATGATGCAGTTAATTATTAGTGTTTTATTTTGATTGTTTTTATTTAAAAATGATTTAATTTGACATTTTTGTGATTTGTAATTTGTGTTTTTTTTATAGTTTGGTTTCGTTTTAAAACTATTTATTTTAACTTGACATTTATTATTTAATTATTAGTAAGTGTTTTATGTTGATTGTTTTCATTTTAATATTTAATTTGACTAATTATTAGTATTTTTGTGAGTTTTTATTTTAAAATTTCTTAATTTTAATTTAAAATTTTTATGATTTAATAATTACTACTGTGTTTTATTTCAAATTGGTTTTTATTGTAAAATTGTTTTAATTTGAAGATATGTGTTAATTATTATTAATATTTATTGAGTGGCTTTAATTGATTTAATTTCCCATGTCGTGCTGATTTTGTTGTTCTGAACACACGGGGTGGAAACGGTTCATGCAGATTTTTTATGCGATACTCCAGTGTAATTCTGAGTGCTGGATGTTTGTCGTCTTAGGTGAGAGCGTGGAGGAGAACTCTAGTGTGGTGGTGAAGCTCCTGATTCGTCGGCCCGAGTGTTTCGGTCCTGCTCTGCGAGGAGAAGGAGGAAACGGACTGCTGGCGGCAATGAAGGAGGCCATCAAGATCTCAGAGAACCCCAGCCTGGATCTGCCCAGCACTGGACCGGCTTACGCTTCAGACGTGTAAGACGCACACACACACACACTCACACACTCACACACACACACACACATACACACACACACACACACACACACACACTCACACTC
>NW_015506328.1:362967-372418 GCF_001515645.1 Sinocyclocheilus grahami | reverse complement strand
ATATAACTTTTTTATTTTAAAAACAAACAAGCAAGCCCTGTCCAGATTTAATGGATTTAATGGTAATGTAACGCATTACTTTCCATAAAAATACACACACACATACTCACGCACTCACACACACGCACTCACACACTCGCACACACACACGCACTCACACATACGCACTCACACACACACACACACAAACACGGACTCGCACACACACTCACACACATACTCGCGCACTCACACACACGCACACTCACACACACTCACACACACACACACACTCTCTCTCACACACACACACACACACACACGGACTCGCACACACACACGGACTCACACACACACACTCGCGCACTCACATACTCACGCACTCACACACACGCACACTCACACACACTCACACACACACTCACACACACACAAACACGGACTCGCACACACACACGGACTCACACACACACGGACTCGCACACACACACACACACGGACTCACATACTCACGCACTCACATACTCACGCACTCACACACATGCACACTCACACACACTCATACACACACACACACACTCTCACACACACACACGGACTCGCACACACACACGGACTCACACACATACTCACGCACTCACACACACGCACTCACACTCGTGATGACGATGCTGAACTTCATCTGTCTCTGCTGCAGCTCCACTGAGGGCGAGGAGGAAGAGGAAGTGGTTCACATGGGAAACGCCATCCTGTCCTTCTACTCGGCTCTGATCGATCTGCTGGGCCGCTGCGCTCCCGAGATGCACGTGAGTCTGTGTGGATCATCTCTTTCAGAACGTTTGATCGATTCAAGATTTATATTTGAACTTTTAACTGCTCAATTAAAAAGCTTAACTAGAGTAACATGAACATTCTCTTAAATATTGTGCTTGATGGACGGGTTTGACCTTTGCGCTTGAATCTTGCATCTTTTGCAGCGTCTCGCGCTTGAAACAGCGTCTAAAAACGTAGTACTCAAATTTAACTCATGTTCATTCATTTTTAGTGTTTTATTTTGATTGCTTTTATTTTAAAAGTATTTATTAATTTTTGTTTTACATTTTTATGGATATTTATTTTTAGTGTTTTATTTTGATTGCTTTTATTTTTAAATTATTAATTTTTGTTTTACCTTTTTATGGATATTTATTTTTAGTATGTTATTTTTGTGATTATAAATTGTTAGTTTTTATTTTACATTTATTTTTATTTACTTGTGTTTTATATTTTATTTTAAAATAATTAAGTTGACATTTTTATGATTTAATTTTGAATTGTTTTTTTATTTTAAGTGTTTTGTTTATTATTTATTTAATTTTACATTTTATGATTTAATCTTTAAATGTTTTGTTTTGTTTTGATTTATTTATTTATATGTATTTTAATTTTATTTTGGTAAGTGTTTTATTTTTATTATTTTTATTTTAAAATATATTATTTTAATTTTATATTTTTATCATTTAATTTTAATAAGTGTTTTTTTATTTTTATTTATTTAATGTTACATTTTATGATTTAATTGCATTTTATGATAACAAGTGTTTTGTTTTGATTATTTGAATTATTTATATTTTAATTTAATTTTGGTGTTTTTATTTTTATTATTTTTATTTTTAAATGTATTTTAATTTGACATTTTTTACATTTATTTAATCTCTATTATTATTATTATTATTATTATTATTATTATTATTATTTTATTTTCATTTTTGAATTTAAATAATTATTTGTTTATTTTAATTGTACTTTTTTAAAGTTATAACTTGCTAAATATATTTGCAGAAAAGTTGCATGAAATATGAAGGCAAATATTGCCCAAGCTTGTCTTAAACATATCCTTTATGTTCAGAAATAATATAAAATAAGAAAAAATGCATAATATTTCTTACCCAAAATGTAGACATTCAGTTTCAGAGGTCAAGACGACTGTCAGTAAAACAGCAGTAATAGATGATTATTAACAGTGAATGAAAACAGCAACATGCAAACATCAAATATCAGAATACAGTAGCAGTCTGTGGTGTATTATCAAAACTGTGATTCCATGATTTTTAAAAATAAAACAAAACATTACATTCAATTTAATCTCAGAAAATGATCAAAATCACGCAGCCGTGCATGGATGTTGATTGATCGTGATGCGAGCTGATGCTCTGATTGATTGATCTGGTCTCTCAGCTGATCAATAAGGGTAAAGGTGAAGCTCTGAGGATTCGTGCCATCCTTCGCTCTCTCGTTCCCACGGAGGATCTGGTCGGCATCATCAGCATCCCTCTCAAGATGCCCGTCGTCAATAAAGGTGCCAAACACTCTCCTAATTCTCACATTTTTAAAAGCTTCATCATAATTCATCCTTCTGCAAGTTCTGCTGTATATTCCTCAGCATGATGATGTTTCATTTTAAAGTGAAAAAACACAAAGGGATTGAAATGTTTTATCTAAGTAATTACATGATGCATGCAGTTTAATCAATCTAATTAATAGCAAATTATTGGCACATCAGTTTGTGCTAAGAAATGATGTGTGTGTGTGTGTGTGTGTGTGTCCGTCAGACGGCAGCGTGTTTGAGCCTGACATGTCGGCCACTTTCTGCCCGGACCACAAGGCCCCGATGGTGCTGTTCCTGGAGCGCGTGTACGGCATCGAGGACCAGAGCTTCCTGCTGCATCTGTTAGAGGTGGGCTTCCTGCCGGACCTGAGAGCCGCCGCCTCACTGGACACGGTCAGTGCTTTGAGAGGGGACCTGGGTACCCTAACAACTGCCCTAGCAACCACCCCAAGTACCCTAGCAACCACATAGCAACACCCTAGCAACCACCCCGAGTACCCTAGCAACCACCTTAGCAACCACCCCAAGTACCCTAGCAACTGCATAGCAACACCCTAGCAACCACACTGAGAACCCTATCTATCTATCTATCACATAGCAACCTCCCAGAACACCATAGCAACAACCTAGCAACCACCCCAAGTACCCTAGCAACCGCATAGCAACACCTTAGCAACCAACCCGAGTACACTAGCAACCGCATAGCAGCACCCTAGCAATCGCCCTGTGTACCCTAGCAACCGCCCCGGGTACCCTAGCGACCACCCTAGCAACCACCTCAAGTACCCTAGCAACTGCCCTAGCAACCACCCCAAGTACCCTAGCAACCACATAGCAACACCCTAGCAACCACCCCGAGTACCCTATCTATCTATCTATCTATCACATAGCAACCTCCCAGAACACCATAGCAACAACCTAGCAACCACCCCAAGTACCCTAGCAACCGCATAGCAACACCTTAGCAACCACCCGGGGTACCCTAACAACCGCATAGCAACACCCTAGCAACCGCCCCGGGTACCCTAGCAACTGCCCTAGCAACCACCTCAAGTACCCTAGCAACCGCGGAGCAACACCTTAGCAACCAACCCGAGTACCCTAGCAACCGCATAGCAGCACCCTAGCAACCGCCCCGGGTACCCTAGCAACTGCCCTAGCAACCACCTCAAGTACCCTAGCAACTGCCCTAGCAAACACCCCAAGTACCCTAGCAACCACATAGCAACACCCTAGCAATCGCCCTGAGTACCCTAGCAACCGCATAGCAACACCCTAGAAACCACCCTGAGACCCCAGCATCCATCTATCTATCTACCCATCTATCATCTTATAATTTCTATCTATCAATCTCTAATATTCTTTATTCAAACTTCAGACTTCATCTGAACACCTTCAAACCACAAGCTTTTAAACCACTTCAAATAGGCTTTCTCAAGCCAACTTCAAAGTTTGTTCACAAACGTTTCTTGTCTAGTTTAAAGTAAAAGTGAAGTAAATCAGTGTTGCTGTGCAGTGAATAGCCAATCAAATTCTGCAGTTCAAATCTGGATGTCGTCTGTTGCTCTGCATGTTTACAGGGTTTTCAGCGTCAGAGCGCCTTGTAAATATCTGCAGTTTAACGTGCATTTTAGGAACGCAAGTGCGCAAGTTCAGTTTATTTACACATTTGCTCAGTTTCCAACATTTCTGTGGATAGCAGTTTACGGCGTTTCACCAGTATTCCAGTATTCAGATTTTGAAGAATTTAAAACATAAATGTTAGTATTGTAACCTGCAGTGTGAAATAGTCATTATTATTAAATTACGGTAATTATAATTATTAATTTACAACAGTAGTATATTTATATCTCCATTTTTATAATTAGTTAAAATAATAATAAGCACTGTATACGTGCATCTTTCTATATACATGATATTAAAATAGAAACAAAATCAAACTAAAAAAATCTAAATAAAACTCTTACAAAAGACAAAAGATGAAATATTTTGTTTACTTGTCATGTGAGCAATATGTTGAGTTTATTAATTAAATATTCAAATGAGATATCTGGCAGACTTCATATATTTAACATGTTTCCAACATTTCTGTAGATGTCTGTAGAGTTTACAGCATTTAACCAATATTACACACAAATATAAACTTGAATGTTATGAATGATTTAAAACATAAATATTAGTATTGTAACTTGCAGTATAAAATTATAAAATAATTTATTATCAAATATTTTACAGGACAATTGTGATTTGCAACAGTAATATATTTATATCTTGTTACATCTTGTTTCAAAGCAGCTTCACAGAAATAAACAAGAAAAAACTGTTTATGTTGTAAAATTCATCAGTTATGAAACTATGAGTTCAGTTTTTGTTTCGTTGTTTTGGTTTGTTTTTTATGTTTTGTTTAGACTGTAAACTCTTTTTTTTAAGTCGCTTTGGATGAAAGTATCTTCAGCAGCTTTACCCTTAATGATGCATGGTTTTAACTGCTAAATCAAAGGATTCGACGTTAAAGACGAAGAAAGTCAGTGTTTGTGTGGTTAGTGAATTTGTTTCTCTACACCGCTGTGAACGGACTAAAAATCTCTCAAAACTCAAAACACAGCGGCACTTCAGATGTGATAACGAAACCCTCCTGCAGCGTTTCAGATGAGTCATTTACCGTTTGAGTCCTTTTGATTCATATGAATCATCTCTGAGGTGTTGTGTTCGTTCCCAGGAGGCTTTGCGCACCACAGAAACGGCTCTGGCTATGAACAGGTACATTGGTTCGGCGGTGCTGCCTCTGCTGACCCGCTGCGCTCCTCATTTCTCCGGCACAGAGCATCACGCCGCGCTCATCGACTCCACGCTCTACACCGTCTACCGCCTGTCCAAGGGCTGTTCGCTCACCAAAGCCCAGCGCGACGCCATCGAGGAGTGTCTGCTGGCCATCTGCAAGTGAGAACAGCTGCTCGTTATCATACAGTAATGAGCTCCTGATCACCCTGTCAGCCGCTTGACTGCACTTGAATGAATTTAAGGCCCCTTCACAGCAAGAACGATAACTGTAACGATAACGGCAATGAAGTCCACGGCAATAACGTCACAGAGGAACGATATTGTTGCAGTCCCATTCAGAGCGATCTTTTCCAGCTGATGTACGACAAAAAGATTGCAAGCCAATCAAAATCTTTCATGCTTCTTCATCAAAGCTGCAGCGAGCTTATAGTAAACACATTATGATCCGCTTGTGTGGACGCTAATGTAGTTATCATTATAGTTGTCATAGTTTTGTTATAGTTATCACTAATTATTGTTATAGTTTAAGTTAGTTTTGCCATTTCATTATAGTTATTGCTATAGTCATCGTTGTAGTTATGGTTATGGTTATATAATGCTGGTTTTAAGTGGTTAATAGGCCAGTAATAGAGCAGTATTGTCCGTCTGACAGCGGTTTGTGCGTGGCCTGGAGTCAGATCTCGTCCGTGTTTTGTGTTGTGTTCAGGTACCTCAGACCCTCCATGCTCCAGCATCTGCTGCGCCGGCTGGTGTTTGACGTGCCGTTGTTGTCTGAATGCTGTAAGATGCCTCTGAAGGTAAACACGTCTCACGATTACGTAACAGAGATTGTTTATACTTTGACTATATCTTCCGTTGCTCTGTAGTTTGACTCCACCCCTTCAGTTTGAGCCACGCCCACATTCATCATGCCATTTGACTCAGACGCCTCCCCTTATTTTAGCTCCGCCTCTCACTCATCAGCAGTGGATTTTTTTTTTGTCCATCGCTGCTCTTGTTTTGGGCTCTTTACTCATCTAATGTCCATTAATGACTCGTTAATGTAGTTTGTCTCGTTGCTCGTCATTAAATCATCAGGAAAAAGCTGCACTGGGGTGTGATTCATATTTAAATCGTTTTAATGAGTGTTTTAAAAAGGATGTTTCTGTGATGACGCACAGATGAAGTGTTTTTATATGAGAACTCTCTCTGAATGCCACTTGATCGTGTTTCACAGCTGTTGACGAATCATTACGAGCAGAACTGGAAGTATTACTGTCTGCCGTCTGGATGGGGGAGTTACGGTCAGGCGTCTGAGGAGGAGCTGCTGCTCACCAAGAAGATCTTCTGGGGAATCTTTGACTCTCTGTCTCAGAAGGTGAAGAGATTTGGGCACATGTGGCTGTACACTACCATTCATAAGCTTGGCGTCAGTAGGATTTTTTAAAATAAAGTGATGCTGTAATTCATCAAGGGTGGATTAAATGAATCTAAAGTAACAGTGAAGAGAAATCTTACCGACCCCAAGCGCATTAAGCGCTCATCTTCCGTCTTCTGAATGACTGTGTTTGCAGAAGTACGAGCAGGATCTGTTTAAGATGGCCATGCCGTGTCTGAGTGCCATCTCTGGAGCTCTACCGCCGGATTACATCGACTTCACACTCAGCAGCACGCTGGAGAAGCAGGTGTCTGTCGACACGCAGGGAAACTTCGACCCCAGACCCGTAAACACAGCCACGTACGTCAGACAGAACACAAATCATTTTTGAATCATTACATTTACGTTGGATATTTTAGATATAATATTTTAAAGAACGTCATAGAGCCAGGATATTTTTTTTAACTTGGCTTAATTGAAACAGTTTTTGTCGTGCACCATCTTATTTGACAAAAAATATAAATGCAACTTTTTTTTATAATAATAATTAAACAGCGTCGTCAGAGTTGGTATTGTGGCTTTATATATGATCAGACGGTTTAGTCACAAGTTCTTTTGAAACTTTTCATTGGTTAAATATTTATAAAACCCACAAACAGACATAAAGATTACCAGTAGCATTGATTTAAAACAATAAAAATAACAAAATATAATAGAGATAGAATGTGGTTGGGAAACACTGGGGTAAGTTACTCTGAAAAAGTAATTCATTACTAGTTACTAATTCCATCTTTAACCGTGTAATTAGATTACTGTAGTAATTACTCTCTATAAAAAGTATTGCATTACTTACTAATTACTCGAAGTCGAGCAATACAAGGAAAAACATGAAACTGCTTTTAATTCTTTCAAATAAATAATATCAAATTGCATAAATGATTCTTGAACTGACACAAGTATTTAAAGGATACATTAAAACATACATTTTAACGTTAGATGTTAAATCCACTATTGTTTGATATAGAATTGTTTTATAGTTTTTATAGTATTTAATGCAATTAAATG
This sequence comes from Sinocyclocheilus grahami, assembly GCF_001515645.1. Classification (NCBI taxonomy): domain Eukaryota; kingdom Metazoa; phylum Chordata; class Actinopteri; order Cypriniformes; family Cyprinidae; genus Sinocyclocheilus; species Sinocyclocheilus grahami. The sequence continues at coordinate 364,868 of NW_015506328.1, read as the reverse complement.
AGAAGTAATTGTAATTAACAGAAAAATAATCCCTTACTTTACTTTTTCAGGGGAAAAGTAATTAAATTAGTTATTAATTATTTAGTAATGCATTACACCCGACACTGATTAAAGCAATAAGCCCCAAGAAACCGTGGTTTACAGTGAATTTATAACAGCTAGGGGGCGCTGTTAGGTACGACGCGAAGCGGAGTTTATTGTACGTAGTTAGGTTTCACAAAATAAAACCGTGCAAATAAAGTGTAATGATATTAATAAACACAGTATTCTTCCACCAAACAATGTAGCGCCTCAGAAACAGTTGTGGTTGCTACAAAGTGGTTGCCGAGCAACACACAAACATGTATGTTACATTGTAGAGTCATTTACAACAGCGTTGAACGTGGCTCAGCCAATCAGAATCAAGGACCGGAAACCACTGAATTTAGGGGAAAATAAAAATGGATTTCATGTGACCCTAAATTAAAAGGAGTGTAATATTCACATTCACTCTCAAGCTTATTTCACTATTAATGAATATCATGATAAATATCGATATTGTATGATGATACTGTATTTTTGGCCGTGGACTGAGTCGCGTGACAGTCTGAGATGATTTGATCGACGCTTCTGTTTTCCTCTCAGCATCTGCCTGCCGGAGAAGCTGGAGTACATCGCAAACAAATACGCTGAACATTCCCATGAGAAATGGGCTGCTGAGAAGGTGAGAGAAACACATCCGCCAGCTGCTGGATTCAAGCACTGAAATGTTCATTAAACACGTGAGATTCTCGCCAGGGGCATCACGCTGATGTTTTGGTTGTTTGGTGGCTCCCGTCTGTGTTCAGGTGCTTCTGGGCTGGAAACACGGAGAAAACATCGACGAGAAAGCAAAAACTCACCCGATGCTGAGATCCTACAAGTCCCTGACGGAGAAGGTACAACACAGACACTCATTTACTCTTAAAATCTCCATCTTAATCTAGAGTCGACCGATAAGTGTTTTTTTTACTGGCCGATGCCGATATTTAGAAATCAGGGCAGCCGATATATGATACCGATTTGTTTTGTCTGATATGTTTGGCCCACCCCCCCCCCCCCCTTCATCTCATAAAAGTAAGTTTGAGTAAATGATTATTGCAGGGTACAAGATAGTAATAGTAGTAGTAGCCTAATTCAGAGTAATAATGCATGGCTCAAAACTTAAGTTCTGAAGCATGCTTTTTGTTTATGTTTGCTGACAGACACCAGTGTCTCCCACAGACTGCAAATGCAAATTTATTCTCCGCCAGCAGGAGGCGCTGTTGGAGCGTAGATATAGCGGTTTCCCCGGTAACGGCTGTAATCTAATAAGCACTGTGTTCACAAACGCTACTTTATCAGGCATTACAGGAAAGACGAAATTAAAATGACACCAAAGCTTTTCTGAAGACGGTCGTTTTTTTCAAAGATACATTCATATAAAAACACCAGCGCTGCATTTTAATTTTGAAACGTGCAGTGATCAGTTTATTCAATGAAGTAATAACTCAATGTATGAGAAACACTGGACACTGATATAAGTCAAATGGCCAAGTGATAACAAAAATAAAAGAGCTCACACGTATTACACAGCCTGCTGCTCATAACTGCTTAAGCGTGCACTGGCCACGAGCGAATATATGACATCGTGGAGGCTATTGTCGGACCTACACACACATCTCATAAGGAAAGTTATAATCAGCCCAGAAGTTTCATCTGAATTGCATGTGTTTCTACTTTCACATGCAAATGACTCGTTGCACTTATGAATATGATAACTCTCATCAATCCAGCATCAATTCTAGTAGGGTAAAACGTAATTACGCTCTCGAAACGGTCTGTTTTGCCCTGCCATCATTAGCTGAAGCTGTGTGTGAACAAGAAGCGGCTGCAGAGTGTGA
>NW_015506328.1:357706-362669 GCF_001515645.1 Sinocyclocheilus grahami | reverse complement strand
GAATATATGACATCGTGGAGGCTATTGTCGGACCTACACACACATCTCATAAGGAAAGTTATAATCAGCCCAGAAGTTTCATCTGAATTGCATGTGTTTCTACTTTCACATGCAAATGACTCGTTGCACTTATGAATATGATAACTCTCATCAATCCAGCATCAATTCTAGTAGGGTAAAACGTAATTACGCTCTCGAAACGGTCTGTTTTGCCCTGCCATCATTAGCTGAAGCTGTGTGTGAACAAGAAGCGGCTGCAGAGTGTGAGCTGCTCCGTCTCACGCAGCCAGAGAGAGATTCTCCGGTGTTTGCAGCACAATCGGCCGATGCCGATTAATTTACAAATGCCAAAAAACGACTGCCAGCACGTTTTCTGTCGGCAGGAGAAGGAGATGTATCGCTGGACGGTGCGCGAGTCCTTGAAGAGCATGTTAGCGATGGGCTGGAGCATCGACCGCACCAGAGAAGGAGAGAGCGTGTTTCAGCAGAGAGAGATGGAGAAGATGCGCCGCGTCTCACAGGCCTCTCAGGTACTCACTGTGACTTTATACTGGATTGGCAGCTCCATATAATGACCTATAATGTTTGCTAACTTTGTAAATGCAGTGATATCTTCATTAAAGGGTTAGTTCACTCAAAAATTAAAATTAGCCCATGATTTACTCACCCTCAAGCCATCCTAGCTGTATATGACTTTCTTCTTTCAGACGAATACAATCGGAGTTATATAAAAAAATGTCCTGGCTCTTCCAAGCTTTATAATGGCTGTGAATGGGGGGTATTTTTTAATAGTCCAATAAAGTGCATCCATCCATCATAAAAAGTGCCTCACACGGCTCCGGGGGGTGAATAAAGGCCTCCTGTAGCGAATCGATGCGTTTGTTTAAGAAAAATATCCATATTTAAAACTTTATAAACCGTAATCTCTAGCTTTCGCTAACTGTCGTTCGCGCGTTCATTCCGGCGGATGATGTAGGCGTAGCGTAAGCTTCGGAGAGAAGTGAGAGAGCAAAACAAAACACCGGTCACGGATTAGAAGCACAAAACGAGGATTTGTAAAGCAAAATGTGGGAGGATTTCGATATAAGCCAAGAGAGGAGACTCCTGTTTTTTGCTCCTGTTAACAAACGTCATCCGCCGGAATGAATGCGCCTACGACAGTTAGCGGAAGCTAGATATTACGGTTTATAAAGTTTTAAATATGGATGGATGCACTTTATTGGACTTCTTTTGGACTATTGTAAAATAATACCCATTCACTGCCATTATAAAGCTTAGAAGAGCCAGGACGTTTTTTAATATAACTAATATAAGAAGAAAGTCATATACAGCTAGGATGGCTTGAGGGTGAGTAAATCATGGGCTAATTTTAATTTTTAGGTGAACTATCCCTTTAAGAGTCCAGCGGCCTCGAATAAGATCCTAGACAGTGAGGTCAGTCCGAGCAGAACACATTCACAGACGTGACGCAGCGTTTGCTATCGTGTGCTTTCAGGGGAACGGCTTTAATCCAAACCCGCTGGACATGAGCAGCGTCCTTCTGTCCAGAGAACTGCAGGTGATGTGTAACGGAGTCTGTTAACACGTATTTATGCATTAGCTAATGTTATGAGACAGTGATTCTTATCTGGACCTATTTTGTAAGATTGACCCAGGAAAAATTTTTACTTTTTTTTTCTCAGGTACATTTAAACAATCTTGTCTTTTTTTGTCTAAATTGAATTTTTAAAAATGTTTTTTTTGTTATTATTATATTGTTAAATATTTAATCTGGCATAACCGGTGAAGCTGATATGGCAATAAATTGCAATATAATTTAGCGATCTTTATTAATACTAGTTAGTAACAAAATAATTAATCATCGTAACGAATGTTTTTAATTTTAAAAAATGCATTAATAGATGTTGAAATTAATAAGATCTTATTTGTAGTGTTAATTTTGTCCGCTATTTTTTTATTTAGTCTTAGTCTTAGATCTGTGTCAAATGTAACTTTTAGTTTTTATCATATTTAGTCAACTTGTCCTGTTTTAGTTTTACACATTTTTGTCATATTTGCATCTTACTGTAAAATGATTAAAATTATTTAAAAATATATATATTATTTTGCTCAGTTTTAATTGCAATTATTGTGATCATTTGGGAATTTTTTTTACATTTAATCAGAAGTTGCTCTTTCACCAATAAGCACAAATCAGTAGAATATCGACTCGAATGCATGGTGTATTTCACCTCGTCTAGTGTACAGATTTATAACTGGATATCAATTAGAGGCTAAATAAGCACCAAAGACTTTAGATATGCACTCGCTCTGTCTACGTTATAAAAAAAAAAAAAACTTTTTTTTCAACAAAAATAAAAAGGTTTTGGTGAAGTTTTTGTTCTTTTAACTACATTTTACTCATCTTTTTTTGTCAATGATATTGCATGTTCATTTAGTCTCAGTTATCATTTAATTACCTTATTATCGTCTCGTTTTCGTCGGGAAAAAACTTCGAGAAATTAACGAAATTAACACTACTTATTTGTTAACATTGGTTTGTGCATTACCAATATATTTCTGTAGGTAAATTTAACTTTAGATAAAACAAAATGAATAATACATTTTTAAATTATTAAAGTTGTATTTGTTAACACAAATTAATGCATTACTTAGATATAAACAATGTATTTTTACAGCATTTATTAAGCTTTGTTAATGAAAAGACTAATCAGAAATTAAGCAACAACTTTTAATAAAAAAAGATGCATTAATAAAAGTTGAAATGAACTAGGGCTGCAACAAACGATGATTACGATAAATCGACTAATCGTCGATTATTTAACCACTTCATCACTGGGCTTTGTTCTATTATTCAGCTTTAACAATTAGTTAAAATACTGAGTTACACATATTCTAACTAATAAATGAAACAAGGTAATCACTTCAGCTTTGAAGTGAGTGTCAAACAATTATATTGCTATTGTTCAATTACAATAATTTTTTACAATACAAATAAATATATTTGCTGCACAAAATGAGATGACAGAGAGACTTTCTCATTCCCCATTTAATTATCTGTATGAAGAGGTAATTGACTGACTGAATAATTCATCATTCTGCCTAATGTCTCCTTTCGTAAGTGTTTGTAGGTTTATGAATCGGAACAGTCATTTGGGACCACAAAACCAGTCATAAGGGTCCATTTTTTTATTGAGATATATACATCATCTGAAAGCTGAATAAATCAGCTTTCCATTGATGTATGGTTTGTTAGGATAGGATAATATTTGGTCGAGATACAACTATTTAAAAATCTGGAATCTGAGGGTGCAAAAAAATCCCCTTTAAAGTTGTTCAAATGAAGTTCTTAGCAATGCATATTACTAATCAAACATTAAGTTTTGATATATTTACGGTAGGAGATTTACTAAATATCTTCATGGAACATGATCTTTGCTTAATATCCTAATGATTTTTGGCATAAAAGAAAAAACAATAATTTTGACTCATACAATGTATTTTTGGCTATTGCTACAAATGACTTGACTTACTGCTTTTGTGCTGCAGAGTCACATTTCATCTGTTAATTATTGTCTGTATATAGCAGTGTATAGTACAGTGTGTTCTAGACAGATTCTGGACTTTTCACGGCTAATAGAGTCAATATTCTGTTCTCCAGTCGATGGTTGAGGTCGTGGCTGAAAACTATCACAACATCTGGGCCAAGAAGAAGAAGAGTGATCTGTGCAGCAGAGGTTAGTTTCTCTCTCGTCTGGAGCTCTCCGTGTGCGTGGCGTGTTGTGAGGGTCACACGTGACGTGTGGCGTGTTCTCTCAGCCGCAGGAGGAGCTCATCCGCTGCTGGTGCCCTACGACACGCTCACGGCCAAAGAGAAGACTAAAGACCGAGAGCGAGCGCAGGATCTCTTCCGCTTCCTGCAGATCAACGGATACGCCATCAGCAGGTGTGTGCACTTTCACACGCGTGTCACACGCATGAGCGCTGGGTGTTAGGGCTGTCAAAATGGCTGAAATTCGAATTTTGTGCTTAAATATTATCAATATTCGAATTTAAAATGCATAATTTCAGTTAGGGTGAAGAAAAGCTTTTGGCTTCTCTCTTGAGGCCACAAGAGGGCGCATCGCGGAAAATATTACTAAAAGTAATGCACGTTCATTCATAGCATAAGACATGACTATCTGTGAAAACAAGTGCATAATGTTTAAAATAATGTTTATAAACCAATTATAATTAATTAAGTTGCTTAAACAACTATAAACAAAACACAAAGGGTCGAAAGCCAATCACACAGCGTACATTTTTCATTTAAAAACACGAGTTGCAGTGAGATGGGGGGGAAAAAACCCGCCATAAAGTCTCGAGATATGTTTTTCAAAGTTGAACTAAACATGCGGCTCTTTTAGACGCAAGTGCAAAGGTGATAGATGTCCCTCTAGAAAATGCACGAAATATGCGTTCTGTGTGAACGGCTTGGTTTCAGTTTTGACGTAAACAAGATCTTCTTGTAATTAACAAGTTTTGCAACGTTTTTGCTGTGTTTCAGGGGTCTGAAGGACATGGAGCAGGACTCGTCCTCGATGGAGAAACGCTTCGCCTTCCGCTTCCTGAAGAAGCTGCTGAAGTACGTGGACTCGGCGCAGGAGTTCATCGCTCACCTCGGTTAGTGAAAGCGTTTCTCGCGGGTCTCTTCTGTTCGCCTGAAGACAGAGACGCTCGTTCTGTCACAGATTCATGAATTAACTTTCACAATCTCACTCGGTACAGAGGCGATGGCGACCAGCGGAAAGAATGACAGATCGCCACATGAACAGGAAATCAAGTTCTTTGCTAAGGTTTGAGAATGAATCTGAATCTGAATGTATGAGACACAACCGTGATGTAATCACACACACACACACACTCACACACACACACACACACACTCACACACACACACACACACACTCACACACTCACACAC
>NW_015506328.1:346241-357078 GCF_001515645.1 Sinocyclocheilus grahami | reverse complement strand
TATATAAATAATTTTACATATTAGATATATATTATATTTTTCATATATTTATTTTATATTTAAGTTTCCTTTTATTTTCTAATCTAAATGTATACATTTAAATATTTAATATAATTAAAAGTAGTTTCATTCTATATTTAAATTGAAATATAATAATTACGTATATGATATTTGTGTTTATATACATTTAAATAAATATATATATATACATATGTATAAACATACTTATTTAAATGTATGTATTTCTATATTTAATTTTATTAAAATTATATTTTAGTTGAATTATTTATATATATATATAATTAAATTGATTTCAGTGTTCAATTACATTTTTTATCTAGCTACCTATCTATTTTTTATTTAATATACATTATACTTTATATCGATTTAGAATAAACCATTTTTAATAAAAATATATTATATATATATATATATATGTACGTATAAAGCCATACTGAGTTTAATTTCCTGTTGACCTGTTGTACTTCCTGTAGGTGCTCCTCCCCCTCATAGACCAGTACTTTAAAAACCACTCGCTCTACTTCCTGTCGTCGCCCACTAAGAATCTGAGCAGCAGCGGATACGCGTCGAACAAAGAGAAGGAGATGGTCACCAGGTGATGAGTGGCTCATGTCACACGATTATAGGAACATGTATCTCGTAGTCAGAAACATGTCGGTTTAATTGACCTCTTCACTCGTCACGCTTCATTTATAAATCAAGCACATGCTGGTTTATCTGCTTTATGATTGATATTTTTGTAGCTGCTTCTTCTCTCCTCACCTGTCTAAGCTTGCGTTTCTTCCTTCCTCTCGCTGTCTCCTCACTTCCTGCTGCGTTCTGCTGGTCTCTAGTCTGTTCTGTAAGCTGGCCACTCTGGTTAGACACAGGATCTCTCTGTTTGGTAAGATCACCGCGTCTGTCTGACGGTCTCTCGTGCTCATCGATTCGCTGCTTCTCATTGGTTTATGGTTTTAAATCATTTGCAAAGTTTCGTACCTTTACTAAAAACGATGCATTTTTTAGAAATGTTTCTGTATCTGTTTCTGAATGCGTTCTGAGGGTTAATGCGGTGAGGCAGATCGTGTGTGACTGAGATGATGCTGTAGGACGGTTTCTCTCTCAGGACCGTGATGAAGTCCGGATCGGAGCTGGTCAAAGCCGGTCTGAGGACGTTCTTTGAGAGCGCGGCTGAAGATCTGGAGAAGACTCTGGAGAACCTGAAGCTGGGGAAGTTCACGCACTCACGCAGTCAGATGAAGGGCGTCTCGCAGAACATCAACTACACCACGGTGGCTCTGCTGCCCATCCTCACCGCTCTGTTCGAGCACATCACTGAACACCAGTTCGGCTCGGACCTGCTGCGTGAGTCAAAACACCACAACCATCACAACACAGTGGAGAGTAATGCTGACTCCATTTACTTTCTAAATCCATGTTCCTGCTCTTACTGGACGATTTTGTGATGCTAGCGTACAGAAAAAAGTTTCAAAAAGACTTGCTTCACCTCTGAAACTTTACATTATCATTACATAAAAATGTTATATGCATATTTAAAAATATATATATCAAATAATAAATGACAAACACAACAAAATTACTAAAACTTCAAAAGTTAAAATCGAAATTAATTCAAAACTGTAATAGGATCTCAAAATAGCACTCTCATGAAATAAATATCATGATAATTTAATAAAAAAAGAATGATTAAAATAACAATTAACAACAAAAGTACTAAAACTTTACAATTAAAATGTGAAAAAAAAAAGATTTCATAATAATAATAATAACCCTAACACTAATGAATTCATTATTGCATTATTATTTAAGAAAAACTATACAGACACATTTAATAAAATAATACAAATGACAAAAAACACAACAAAAGTATAAATTATATTACATATATATTATATTTTTTATTAATTATTTATTTTTATGTTTTCGTTTCCTTTTATTTTTTTTATCAAAATTTATGTATTTAAAATGAGTTTCATTCAATATTTTAAAAACTATAATAAATATAATAATTACACATATAATATATGTAATAACAAATAAAAGACCTTCATGCTTAACTTTCTAAATTCATGTTACTGGTCTTATTGATTATTATTACATTTACATGAATCACTTAGCAGATGCTTAGTTATATTAAGTTTATAATTATTAATTAGTTTGTTTATTTTATAACTAAATTATATTGTATATACATTATATTACATATATATTATTTTTTATTAATTATTAATTATTTTTATTTTTATATTTAATTTTTATATTTTAGTTTCCTTTTATTTATTTTTTTATCGAAATGTATATATTTATATATTTAAAATTAGTTTCATTCGATATTTTAAAAATTATAATAAATGTAATAATTACACATATAATATATGTAATAATAAATAAAAGAACTTCATGCTTTACTTTCTAAATTCACGTTACTGGTCTTATTGAATGATTTATCAGTGACTATTATTATTACTATTATTACATTCACATGCAGATATTTTATCCATAGAGATTTTATTTTTGTCATTATTATTATTATTATTAATTATTAAAGAAGTAGAAAACAATTCTTAAAAAAACTTGCTCCACCTCTGAAACACTCACTGGTTATTGGTTAATGTTAATGCTTTATAGTTATTGCTTTAGGTTGCTGTTGTAGGTCATGCAAAATAAAATATTAATAAAATGATACAAATATATTAAATGTAAACATTTAATATTAAGACAAAAATATATTATAAAATAATATTATATTATTTTCAGTAATTTAATACTGGTTAATTTAATAAATGTCACGAAAAAATATAAAATAATGACAGATGTGATAATGAAGCATCACTGTTGAGATCCGTGGATGTGATCTGGAGGGTGAATCAGTAATTTAATACTGGTTAATTTAATAAATGTCACGAAAAAAAATATAAAATAATGACAGATGTGATAATGAAGCATCACTGTTGAGATCCGTGGATGTGATCTGGAGGGTGAACGTGATGTTTAGTAAATAGAATTGATTGCAGTTGTCATTTACATTGACTTTGAATGTCCCTCTAACTGTTATTCTGTGATGAAGCACTCCGGACTGTATAATGCTTTCTGTGTTTTGTGGTGTTTGTCAGTGGATGATGTGCAGGTGTCGTGTTATCGGATCCTGACCAGTTTATACTCGCTGGGGACGGGGAAGAACATCTATGTGGAGAGGTGAGCGCACGCTGAGTCTGCGTTTAACTGAGAGTGACGCGTTTGCCCTGCTCTTACGCCGTGTGTGTGTGTGTGTGTGTGTGTGTGTGTGTGCGCGTGTGTGAGCGGCGTACAGGTACAGCTCTCCCTTTCAAGCTTCCACCATTTATGTCCCCGCCGGTCTCCCGTCATCCCGGGCCGACCCAGAAAAACGCAATATCCCGTAAAAGAATCTAAATGAAAAAGTGGCCCAGCCCCTGCAGGTAGAGATGGACCAGAGAGATATTCTGCTGGACTCAGTGACAATCCCATAGGCTTGCATTCTGGGTAATGTCTCCACTTCCACCCCCTCCTTCCGCCATGGGCAGCTTTGTCTCAGGATCACATGCTGTTCTAGGTGACCGCTCAGGAGATGCAGGGGAGCGGAATGCACTGCACTTCCGTGGACATGTTCTTCACACAACAACGTGCAGAAACACGGCAACTAAACTCTAAAAATCCACAGCATTTTATTCTAATAGTGTTCTCATTATAATGTTATGTATATGACAGTCCTAGTCATAATTATTAATATTCTGCATTGTTGTTTGTCCTGTTCGCGCTGTGCGCTGAAGAGATAATCACCGTAGTACTACAATGAAGCGCTTACTGCAGCGTAACTCAACCAAATGCATCTTATACGAGATAAATAATATATACACGACATATATAAACCGGCTGAAATGTTTTGAAATCACTTGTACCCTACCTGATCGAACAAATCTAGTCTTTCATTGAGTCTTGTTAAAGTTTTAAATCCCTGCCGCCAAGATGCTTCTCTCTCGGTTACGGATTAAAGAAAGTGAAACTCAAATCTATAGGGTGGTTGGATTTATTCACGCATGTTAAAATATTTATTTAAAGCTTCTTTCTTTTCAGATTCTTATTTACAGCATTATCTATAGGCTGTATATTAACGTATTGGGAGAAAACCGGTAGTTCTGTGTGAAATCAGACATTTGAGCACCCCCAGATAGCCAAAATGGCATAATCATAACACCCCGTGAATATTCGACTGTGAGATTGGTATCGAATCAGGCTCCTCCTATCGAAGCATCAAATCTATTCGGGGTCACCCCTAGTGAACTGAAATTATTTTTTTGTTTGTTTATGCTTTATACATGTTTATATATGAAATGTGTGTGTGTGGTTTAGTCGTAGGGCTGCCGGAGTCGGTGGAGGACGTGTGTCCTGAGATGCCTCGTCTGGACGGTCTGATGAAGGACATTAACGACATGTCAGAGTCCGGCGCTCGTTACACAGAGATGCCGCACGTCATCGAGGTGGTGCTGCCCATGCTGTGTAATTATCTGTCCTACTGGTGGGAGAGAGGCCCGGAGAACCGGCCCGCGGGCGTCTGCTGCAGCACCGTCACCTCCGAGCACCTCAGCCTCATCCTCGGCAACATCCTCAAGATCCTCAACAGCAACCTGGGCATCGACGAGGCCTCCTGGATGAAGCGCATCGCAGGTGAGTGGAAACACATCGGACATCTCCCATAATGCATCTGCAGTCACATGCTTAGACTGATTTTAGTTCAGCTAGTTGCCAACATTTCTCAAGTTGAAGTACTATAGCTAAAACCTAAACAGAAATAAAAATTAATGAATAAAAACTAGAATAGTATCTTGAAAAATCATTACATTTTATTACATAAAAAATGTATATGCATATTTAAAAAAAAAATATACAGTGGGGCAAAAAAGTATTTAGTCAGCCACCAATTGTGCAAGTTCTCCCACTTAAAAAGATGAGAGAGGCCTGTAATTTTCATCATAGGTATACCTCAACTATGAGAGACAAAATGAGAAAAGAAAATCCAGAAAATCACATTGTAGGATTTTTAAAGAATTAATTGGTAAATTCCTCGGTAAAATAAGTATTTGGTCACCTACAAACAAGCAAGATTTCTGGCTCTCACAGACCTGTAACTTCTTCTTTAAGAGGCTCCTCTGTCCTCCACTCGTTACCTGTATTAATGGCATCTGTTTGAACTTGTTATCAGTATAAAAGACACCTGTCCACAACCTCAAACAGTCACACTCCAAACTCCACCATGGCCAAGACCAAAGAGCTGTCAAAGGACACCAGAAACAAAATTGTAGACCTGCACCAGGCTGGGAAGACTGAATCTGCAATAGGTAAGCAGCTTGGTGTGAAGAAATCAAATGTGGGAGCAATTATTAGAAAATGGAAGACATACAACACCACTGATAATCTCCCTCGATCTGGGGCTCCACGCAAGATCTCACCCCGTGGGGTCAAAATGATCACAAGAACTGTGAGCAAAAATCTTTTTAAGTGGGAGAACTTGCACAATTGGTGGCTGACTAAATACTTTTTTCCCCACTGTATATAGTATAGTATATATATATATATATATATAAAATAATAAATGACAAACACAGCATAAAACTTTAAAAGTTAAAATAGAACATTTAAATGTGTGTGTGTTTTTGTCTGCGTGTGTCTGCACGTGTGTGTGTGCGTGTGCGAGCGTGTGTGTCTGCATTTGTGTGTCTGTGTGTATGTCTGCGTGTGTGTGTGTGTGTATCTGTCTGTTTGTGTGTGTGTGTGTGTGTTTTGTTGTGTGTGTTTGTGTGTGTGTGTCTGTGTGTGTGTATGTGTGTGTGTGTGTGTGTGTGCATGCATACGTGCGTGCGTGTGTGTGTGCATGTGTGTGCGTGTGTGTCTGTGTCTGTGTGTGTGTGTGTGTGTGTGTGTGTGTGTGTGTGTGTGTCTGTGTCTGTGTGTGTCTGTGTGTCTGTGTTGTCTGCGTGTGTCTGCACGTGTGTGTGTGCGTGTGCGAGCGTGTGTGTCTGCATTTGTGTGTCTGTGTGTATGTCTGCGTGTGTGTGTGCGTGTGCGAGCGTGTGTGTCTGCATTTGTGTGTCTGTGTGTATGTCTGCGTGTGTGTGTGCGTGTGCGAGCGTGTGTGTCTGCATTTGTGTGTGTGTGTGTATCTGTCTGTTTGTGTGTGTGTGTGTGTGTCTGTTTGTGTGTGTGAGTGTGTGCGAGCGTGTGTGTCTGTGTGTCTGCATTTGTGTGTCTGCGTGTGTGTGTGTGTATGTCTGCGTGTGTGTGTGTCTGCGTGTGTGTATGTGTGTGTGTGTGTGTGTGCGCGCGCCGATCTGCTGAAGACGCACTTCTTGCCGACGCTGGAGAAGCTGAAGAAGAAGACGGTGAAGGTGGTGTCGGAGGAGGAGCTTCTGAAAGCTGATGGGAAGGGCGACACCCAGGAGGCGGAGCTTCTGATCCTGGATGAGTTTGCAGTGCTGTGCAGAGATCTGTACGCCTTCTACCCCATGCTCATCCGCTACGTGGACAACAACAGGTGACTGATGACATCACATCAAGACTTGTTTGATTTATTTATTTATTTATTTTTTAATTTTAAATAATTTTTCTTTTCTTTTTGTAAAATTATTTACATTATTTTAATTTTACATTTTGATGAGTGGATTTTTTTATTTCAATTTTACATTGATTTAAATTTCAGTTGTCTCTATTTTTTAATTATTTATTTTAATTGTACATTTTTATTATTAAGTGTTTTATTTTGATTTGTTTTATTTTAAAATTATTTATTTTAATTGTACATTTTTATTATTAAGTGTTTTATTTTGATTTGTTTTATTTTAAAATTATTTATTTTAATTGTACATTTTTATTATTAAGTGTTTTATTTTAATTTGTTTTATTATAAAATTATTTTAGTTTTACATTTTTATTAGTAAGCTCATTTATTATTAAAATTATAAATTAAATTAGGAATTATTAGTAAATGTTTTATTTTGATTGTATGTTATTAATCATTTTAATTTAGCATATTTATGATTTAATAAATATTAGTTTTATTTGGATTATTTTTATGTTTTAAAATGATTGTATTTGTACTTAAGTGTTTTTATTTTAATTTGTTATTACACATTACGGTTTAATTAATATTTTTTATTTTAAACTGATTTATTTTAATTTTACATTTTTATTACTAAGTGTTTTATTTTGATTATTTGTTTTTATTTCAAAATTATTCATTGTAATTTTACATTAATTAATGAATTAATTATTAGTAGTGATTTATTTAAATTTTTTTATGTTTTATAATGATGTAATATTCTTTGATCATTTATTTAAAAAATTTTAATTATTAGTGTTCTATTTTGATTTGTTAATTTTTTTTATTGATTATTATTTCATTAACATTTTTTATTAAACATTATGATTTAATTAATCGTTTTGTTATTTTGATAGTATTTTTTATTTACATGGATTTATTAGTTTATCCATCTGATCTGTTGCTCTGTGGTCTCAGGTCTCGGTGGCTGAAGGAGCCGGATGCGGACTCCAGTGAGCTCTTCAGGATGGTGGCAGAGATCTTCATCCTGTGGTGTAAATCACACGTAAGAGCAGCTTTATGAGGCGCCGGATGTAATATCACATCAACGAGCGTTATTTTAACCACACACGGTCCAGAGAGCATCTCATTATCATTCAGAGCAGCATCGCTCTCTAAACCAGAGCATCAGGAGCATCTGTTTCTCTGCAGAACTTCAAGAGAGAAGAGCAGAACTTTGTGGTTCAGAACGAGATCAACAACCTCTCGTTCCTCACCGGCGACAGTAAAACCAAGATGGCAAAGGTACGAGTGAGAACTACCACGGATTTCAGACTTCAACACTTCAACCACACCCACATAAATAAAAATCACAATGATATTTTTTAAGGAAATTAGCACTTTTCTTTCGTCAAGGCAGCATTAAATTAATCAAAAGTGACAGTAAAAACATTTATAATGTTACAATGCTGTTCTTTTGAACTTTCTGTTCATCTGTGAAGCCTGAAAAATAAAATGCGTCACAGTTTCCACAAAAATATTAATATTTTCAGCATTGATAATAATCAGAGATGTTTCTCGAGCAGCATATTATACTGATTTCTGAAGATCATGTGACACTGAAGACTGGAGTAATGATGCTGAAAATACAGCTGTGCATCACAGAAATCCATTACAGTTTAACAGAGATTCACGTAGAAGACAGTTCTTTGAAATTATTATAATATTTCACTGTTTTTAATGTAGTAGTAGTGTACGGATGCCAACAGAAGTGGACGCGTGTTTCTCGTTGATTGTATTGTGAAGGATTACGACACGAGCTGCTCGTGAAGGCAAACCTGAGCTCCAGATTGATTCATTTTAATATTTCATCGCACATTCCTCTTCATAAATACACACTAAAGCTGTCATTAATTACTAATATCACACATGAACTCCCTCACGTGCTGATATCCTCGTCTCAGACGGCATTAAACCTCCGTCACGAGACCGTCACTGTTAGATTTGTTTTCACTGGAGAACAAATGAAAGCTCACATATTCAGAGTCACTAAATGCATGTATTAATGTAAAGCTATATTAACAGAACTCATTTGAATTTTACTTTGATTTAATTAATAGCTTTTTTTTTGTTTGTTTTTTGCATTTAATAATTTTTTATTTTGATTGTCTTTATTTAAAAATATTTTTTAAACTTTACATTTCTATGTTTGAATGAATTATTAGTATTTTTATATTGATGTTTACTTAAATTTGATACATTTTGTTTTTTTATTAATGTTTTATTTTTAAATTATTCATTTTAATTTTAGATATGTATTATGAATTATTAGTGTTTTATTTTGCTTGTTTTTATTTGACTTTACGATTTAATTAATAGTTTTTACTTTAATTCTTTATTTTTTAATTTTTTTACATTTTTAAATATTTTTTTTTAAATGTATATATTTTTTTATATTAAAACGAATTTTCAGGAATTATTTATGAATTCACTTTTTTTATTTTTTTATTTTTTTCAATTTACGTTGATTTAAGTTTTTTGATAAATTTTTTTATTTCACATTTTACTTCATTTGGAAATGATTTATTTTATTTTTGAATTGTTTAATGTTTAAGGATTCTTTTTTTAACAGAACTGATACAGCTTTTGGTTCAGTCACTCATGATAACGCACACATTTATAACCGAACGCATTGAATAACTCTCACAGGAAATATACTCCAATCTCTCAAAGCAAACTCAGTGGTGTTTGGACTGACTGAATTCATTCAGAAGTTCTGCCGGTCTAATCAGTGCTTTTGATCTGGTTAATCAGTGATTGGATATTTCCTTGAGTGAATGTCTTCTCTAACTCTTCTTCTGTCTTTCTCCTTCATGCTCAGTCATTCCTCCCCAAGGTACAGTGAGCCGCATGAGCTCCGATCACTGTGTCTCTGTCATGTTTGTCTGCAGTCAGATTCAGATCAGCTTCGTTACGGTCACAGCTGATTCGGTTCCGCTCGATCTGCTCTGGCACAGACATACGCTTGCGCTGTCAGGATTGAAACATGAAGAGAAACAAGATTATTGTGAGACAGTGTTGTTTTAGTATTATTTATATACCGTTATAGTATTTATTAATATTTTGAATTAGCTTTCCGGTTTTCATTTTAATTTTGTTTTCAGTAATTTTAGTACTTGTAAACACAATTAGTTGCTCTTAGTTTGTTTTTTAGTAATTTGTATGTTGATATTTCATAGTATTATTACTCATTATTACCAACAAAATTACAGAAGCTTTAAAATTATTGTTGTTATTTATATTTCTTTTGGATTTTATTTATTAATTTTTTAGTTAATTATTTATTTTAGTTTCTATTTTAGTAACTTTGTTTCAGTTAGTTGGCAAGGCATTTTTTATTTTAGTAATAGTTCAGTATAGTCTACTTTAGCTTTATTTCCATATTTTTGTGTGAGAGCAGGGGTTTGAGATTGATGTGATCTCGGGTGGTTTTGTGTTGATGATGTGAGAGTAGATGATGCAGTGGTTAAAGCTTGTGTTGTGTCGTGTGTGTGTGTGTGTGTGTGTGTGTGTGTGTGTTTTGTGTTTCGTTACGGTCACAGCTGATTCGGTTCCGCTCGATCTGCTCTGGCACAGACATACGCTTGCGCTGTCAGGATTGAAACATGAAGAGAAACAAGATTATTGTGAGACAGTGTTGTTTTAGTATTATTTATATACCGTTATAGTATTTATTAATATTTTGAATTAGCTTTCCGGTTTTCATTTTAATTTTGTTTTCAGTCATTTTAGTACTTGTAAACACAATTAGTTGCTCTTAGTTTGTTTTTTAGTAATTTTTATGTTGATATTTAATAGTATTATTACTCATTATTACCAACAAAATTACAGAAGCTTTAAAATTATTGTTGTTATTTATATTTCTTTTGGATTTTATTTATTTTTATTTTAGTAACTTTGTTTCAGTTAGTTGGCAAGGCATTTTTTATTTTAGTAATAGTTCAGTATAGTCTACTTTAGCTTTATTTCCATATTTTTGTGTGAGAGCAGGGGTTTGAGATTGATGTGATCTCGGGTGGTTTTGTGTTGATGATGTGAGAGTAGATGATGCAGTGGTTAAAGCTTGTGTTGTGTCGTGTGTGTGTGTGTGTGTGTGTGTGTGTGTGTGTGTTGTGTGTGTGTGTGTGTGTTGTGTCGTGTGTGTGTGTGTGTGTGTGTGTGTGTGTGTGTGCTGTGTGTGTGTGTGGGTGTGATTTGTTGTTTTTG
>NW_015506328.1:342589-346146 GCF_001515645.1 Sinocyclocheilus grahami | reverse complement strand
GCTGTGTCGTGTGTGTGTGTGTGTGTGTGTGTGTGTGTGTGTTGGATCTGTCGTGTTTCGGTAGTGTCTCTCATGTCAGATGTGGTCGTCGCTGGTGTGTTTGTGTTGTTAGTCGGTTCTTCTGGTTCTGTGTGTCTTGTGTTGGCAATTCCTTCTTTAAATATTTTTTTGAGTTTGTGAATCATCATCAGACAGCGGAAGCTTTTGTACAGATGTCTTTGATCTCTGAGGAGGGTTGTTTGTTCCTCAGTATTACAATTTTTTTGTCTTTATCGCTGTGTGTGTGTGTGTGTGTCAGGCTGGAGGTCAGGATCAGGAGCGGAAGCATAAGAAGCGTCGTGGAGACTTTTACTCCATTCAGACGTCTCTGATCGTGGCGGCGCTGAAGAAGATGCTGCCCATCGGTCTGAACATGTGCACGCCGGGAGACCAGGAGCTCATCCTGCTGGCCAAGACGCGATACGGCCTGGTACAGGGGTCACGGGTGTCAGGGGTCAAAGGTCACCGCTGTGTGTGTGTGTGTGTGTGATTTGATGTTTTTGTTCGGATTGTAGAAGGACACAGATGAAGAGGTGAAGGAGCACATCAGACAGAACCTGCACCTGCAGGAGAAGGTCAGTCCTGAACACACGCACACACACACACACACATACTCTCACTCATTAAACACTCACTTTCACTCACTCACACTCACTCACTCACTCACACTCACACACACACACACTCACTCGTCAGCTGGCACTAATGATTGAGTCTCTCTGTTCACACGCAGTCTGCAGATCCGGCCGTTCAGTGGCAGCTCAACCTCTACAAGGATGTGATGGCGAAGACGGAGGACACTCTGGACCCGGAGCGGAGCATCGAGAGAATCCAGAGCATCTCAGCCGCCGTATTCCACCTCGAGCAGGTCACGTCTCATCACTCACAGATCAATCGCGTGTCATTCTGTCATTTCTACAGCAGCTGCACCATGTCATACAAATATACAGATTCATATCATTTGAATATTGAATGTTTAGATCAGGGATTCCCAAACTTCTTCATCAGCCGAACCCCATTGAATAATATCTTATTTAAAATGTGAATGTAAAAAAACTTTGTTTTTTTTATTTGAAATTTTTATTTTATGATTTGTTTAATATTAGTGTTTTGTTGGTTTTTATATTAAAATTATTTATTTGCATTTTTCATTTGTAATAAATTATTTAATTAGTTTTTATCATATTAATTTTAGGTAATTAATTATTATTTAGTGTTTTATTTTGATTGTTTTTATTAAAAATATAAATTTTTATTTGATATTTAATTATTAGTGTTTTATTTTGATTTTATTTTCATGATTTATTTCATTATTAGCTTTTCATCAGCACACGAACCCCCTGCTATAGATGCTCAAAACAGTTAATAGATGTGCATTACCTGCATGAAATAAAGATACATAGATGGTAGAAAAAAGACGTATAATCAGGGTAAGTCAAAAGGAGATTTTCCAACTTTATACTTCAAGAAAAGATGAAAGTGTTCCTGAAACACTCATGTCATCTCTGGCTGTGTTCAGGTGGAGCAGCCCTTGCGCTCTAAGAAGTGTGTTTGGCAGAAGTTGTTGTCTAAGCAGCGCAAGCGAGCCGTTGTGGCGTGTTTCAGAATGGCGCCGCTCTACAACCTGCCCAGGTAACACGTCTGGAACAGTCTGCCTGTAATTATGACACGTTTGATTCTGATCGTTCAGTACTTTAAGACCCAAACCATGAGCAGAGGCTGAACTCCACATCTGTGTGATATATATATATATATAGCACTTTTATTTTTTGTGCATTTTTATATATATTTGTGTCGGTGTGTGCATGCATATTTATTTAATTTAAAAGTTTTTTAGATTGAAATTGTTAAAAATAAAAAAAGATACTGTTAAAAACAAATTTATTTGTTTGTTTGTTTGTTTTTTTGTAGATGCACACACTTTTATTTAGAATAAAAATGTAAATGTGCAGTATTTCTGAAAAAAAAATAAAAAAAATTTAAAAAAAAATATATATATATTTTTTTTTAAATAAAATCAATTAATTGGAGATGCTTTTGATTATTAAAATTTAATGGAACCATTAAAATAGAATCCAGAAAACATAATTTGGTAAAGATAAAACTGTTAAACTCTAAATAAAAAAACTAAATACATTTTTTTTTTAATTTAACCATTAAAACAGTGTATAGAAAAATTTAAATGGAATTTGGAAATAAAACAGATTTCATGGGGCCCTATAATTATAATTAATTTTTTTGTGGTAATAAAAATAGATGTAAGTGAACAATAGCCTTTAAAATGACTTAAAATACATCTATCATAGCAATGAGGCGATAATAATGAGTTCAAATAAAGTATCAAAAGCAAGAAAATATGGTTTTATTGAACACAATTGTTAAAATACATAATGTATTATAAACAATAGAGCTAATGTACATTACGCATGACAACAAAGGCCTGCAGAGGGCGCCAACGGCCTGATTATTATTTTTACACATTACTGTGCGATCTAACACTTGTTTAATATTGACCAAGCACCATTTCATTCAAATGTCCACTTAATCTTTAATATTTGGCCATTTCTTTAGGACAGAGATGCTATAGCCACTGTAATTAAAAAAATATGTGGACATCACACCGTGTAAACTCAGAGTGAGGGTTTGAGCTTTTATTTTGAAACCGCGATGTATTCGCCTGAGTTTGCGTGTATTTATAAATGATTTACCTTACAAATCTGATGAAATGGCGCACGTTGCGTTCTCAGATGAAGGTTATAATAAACCCAAACTCACAACAACATGCAGAGATGGAGTTTGAGACGCTCCACACACGTGTGAATGATAACAGCTCCTGTGGAGCTACTGTGACGCATGCACTTAACCTACACGCATGTAAATAATTAAAGCACATATACTGTATTAGAATGGCATTGCATGTAATTATTTAATTAAATCGTAGCATTTGTGAATTCACAATTATGCTTAATTATGATTTTTAAATGGGTTTAATATATCATGCAGCCTTGGGAAACACGAGCAAGCCGGTTAGTCGACGCGAGCAAAATTAAGTCGAGGATTTTTAAAAATCGAATAGTCGAATAAAATCGACGAATCGCGACAGCCCTAGTCTGTTTGTGCATGCATATATCATTTAATTAATTTTTTTATATTTAAAATTTTAAAAATAAAAAAAGATATTGTTAAAAAGATATTTATTTATTTGTTAGTTTTTTTCTAGATGCACACACTTTTATTTTTTGTGCATTTTTATATATATTTGTGTCTGTGTGTGCATGCATATATAATATAATTTAATTTATTTTTTATATTTAAATTGTTAAAAATAAAAAAAGATATTGTTAAAAAAATTATTTATTTGTTTGTTTGTAGATGCACACACTTTTATTTTTGTGTGTATTTTTATGTATATTTGTGTCTGTGTGTGCATACATATAGAATTACATTTATTTGTTATATTTAAATTGTTAAAAATAAAAAATATATCGTTGATAAAAAATAATTGTATTTATTTGCTG
>NW_015506328.1:339910-341887 GCF_001515645.1 Sinocyclocheilus grahami | reverse complement strand
AATTTTTTTGTGGTAATAAAAATAGATGTAAGTGAACAATAGCCTTTAAAATGACTTAAAATACATCTATCATAGCAATGAGGCGATAATAATGAGTTCAAATAAAGTATCAAAAGCAAGAAAATATGGTTTTATTGAACACAATTGTTAAAATACATAATGTATTATAAACAATAGAGCTAATGTACATTACGCATGACAACAAAGGCCTGCAGAGGGCGCCAACGGCCTGATTATTATTTTTACACATTACTGTGCGATCTAACACTTGTTTAATATTGACCAAGCACCATTTCATTCAAATGTCCACTTAATCTTTAATATTTGGCCATTTCTTTAGGACAGAGATGCTATAGCCACTGTAATTAAAAAAATATGTGGACATCACACCGTGTAAACTCAGAGTGAGGGTTTGAGCTTTTATTTTGAAACCGCGATGTATTCGCCTGAGTTTGCGTGTATTTATAAATGATTTACCTTACAAATCTGATGAAATGGCGCACGTTGCGTTCTCAGATGAAGGTTATAATAAACCCAAACTCACAACAACATGCAGAGATGGAGTTTGAGACGCTCCACACACGTGTGAATGATAACAGCTCCTGTGGAGCTACTGTGACGCATGCACTTAACCTACACGCATGTAAATAATTAAAGCACATATACTGTATTAGAATGGCATTGCATGTAATTATTTAATTAAATCGTAGCATTTGTGAATTCACAATTATGCTTAATTATGATTTTTAAATGGGTTTAATATATCATGCAGCCTTGGGAAACACGAGCAAGCCGGTTAGTCGACGCGAGCAAAATTAAGTCGAGGATTTTTAAAAATCGAATAGTCGAATAAAATCGACGAATCGCGACAGCCCTAGTCTGTTTGTGCATGCATATATCATTTAATTAATTTTTTTATATTTAAAATTTTAAAAATAAAAAAAGATATTGTTAAAAAGATATTTATTTATTTGTTAGTTTTTTTCTAGATGCACACACTTTTATTTTTTGTGCATTTTTATATATATTTGTGTCTGTGTGTGCATGCATATATAATATAATTTAATTTATTTTTTATATTTAAATTGTTAAAAATAAAAAAAGATATTGTTAAAAAAATTATTTATTTGTTTGTTTGTAGATGCACACACTTTTATTTTTGTGTGTATTTTTATGTATATTTGTGTCTGTGTGTGCATACATATAGAATTACATTTATTTGTTATATTTAAATTGTTAAAAATAAAAAATATATCGTTGATAAAAAATAATTGTATTTATTTGCTGTGGGGTTTTTTGTAGATGCACACACTTTTATTTTTTTTGCATTTTTATGTATATTTGTGTCTGTATGTGCATGCATATATAATTTAATAATTTCTTTTTATATTTATATTTCAATTGTTAAAAATAAAAAAATCTATTTGTTTTAGTTTGTTTTATCTCCTGTGGTCGGGCAGTTTTATGTGCTCAGTAACTCTAAACTGAAGAACGTCATGATTTTTCCTAATAACACTGATTTCAGATCAGAAGTTTGATTTGTAGGATGTGCTTTTATTTCTCGTCTCTTGTTTCCTTTCCTCATCACGTCCCTGTTCTCAGGCACAGAATTAATAATGACTTCCTGAATTCGTACCGTCACTTTTGGCTGAGCAGAATTCAGGCGAGTTCTGACCGTGACGGTCTGCTGGCTGTGCTGACGGTAACGTAACGCTCAGAAGCGCTCGCTTTGCTCTCTCAAACTCCCGATGAGCAGCCAGATGCACCATAACTAACTAACTAACCCTCCAGCTCCTCCTGTTTCCCAGGCTGCTCCCTGCTAACCGTGTCTGCTCTCTCCGTCTCAGGCACCGCTCTATTAACCTGTTCCTCACGGGCTACCAGCGGCTCTGGATCGAGGCAGAGATGTACTCGTTTGAGGAGAAGCTAGTGCAGGATCTGGCTGTAAGTAATGATCTGGTCTGAGGCCCTGGACTG
>NW_015506328.1:338901-339900 GCF_001515645.1 Sinocyclocheilus grahami | reverse complement strand
TAATTGTTTTCATCTGCTCACAAACCCCAGTTTGGGAAACCATGTACTAAGGTATGATGCTGTTGAAGTACCATGTGATCATATCAAAGTAGCACGGTATCACCGTCTGACAGCCGTACCGTACCAGTACTTTACTGTAATGGTGTTCTGTGCACTTCATCATAACATATAGAGATACAGTGATCGACACTCATACAGGCTGAGATGAGCGGATTCACTGACGGCTGATCTGTGAGAGACAAGTGAGATGTGCTGATAGAGCATCACTGTGGCTGTGTAGCTGATATTAAACATGATTGAAGTGTCTCATGTTTGTGTGTGTGTGTGTGTGAAGAAGACGCAGCCGAAGACTGATGAAGAGGAGGAGGAGATCACAGACACTCAGCCGGACCCTCTTCATCAACTCATCCTGCACTTCAGTCACAACGCACTGACAGAACGCAGGTGAACACACACACACACACACACTCTCAGGGCTGGTACTACCTATAGGCAGAGCAGGTAGTTGCCTAGAGCCTCTGGCTTTGAGGCGGGGCCTCCATAACATAACACCCCCGATACGCTTATACTGCACAAACACAAACATTCACTCACGCTCACACACTCACTCGTACTAATGCACGCTCACACACTAACACTCATTCACGCTTACACACTCACTCACACTAATGCACTCTCACTTATGCTCACACACACTTGCACTAATGCACTCTCACTTACGCTCACACACACTTGCACTAATGCAGGCTCACACACTAACACTTACGCTCACACACTCACTCGTACTAATGCAGGCTCACACACTAACACTCATTCACGCTCACACACTCACTCGTACTAATGCACGCTCACACACTAACACTCATTCACGCTCACACACTCACTCGCACTAATGCACTCTCACTTACGCTCACACACTCTTGCACTAATGCAGGCTCACACACTAACACTTATGCTCACACACTCACTCGTACTAATGCACGCTCACACACTAACACT
>NW_015506328.1:330221-338891 GCF_001515645.1 Sinocyclocheilus grahami | reverse complement strand
TAATTGTTTTCATCTGCTCACAAACCCCAGTTTGGGAAACCATGTGCTAAGGTATGATGCTGTTGAAGTACCATGTAATCATATCAAAGTAGCACGGTATCACCGTCTGACAGCCGTACCGTACGAGTACTTTACTGTAGTGGTGTTCTGTGCACTTCATCATAACATATAGAGATACAGTGATCGACACTCATACAGGCTGAGATGAGCGGATTCACTGACGGCTGATCTGTGAGAGACAAGTGAGATGTGCTGATAGAGCATCACTGTGGCTGTGTAGCTGATATTAAACATGATTGAAGTGTCTCATGTTTGTGTGTGTGTGTGTGTGAAGAAGACGCAGCCGAAGACTGATGAAGAGGAGGAGGAGATCACAGACACTCAGCCGGACCCTCTTCATCAACTCATCCTGCACTTCAGTCACAACGCACTGACAGAACGCAGGTGAACACACACACACACACACACACTCTCAGGGCTGGTACTACCTATAGGCAGAGCAGGTAGTTGCCTAGAGCCTCTGGCTTTGAGGCGGGGCCTCCATAACCATTATACGCTTATACTGCTTATACTCATCAAGCCTGCATTTATAAAAAAAACTGTAATATTCAGCACAGATGTTAAATTGATTAAAAAAAGTGATAGTAAAGACTGATATTATTTTAATAATCAAAAATATCGTGCAAAAAGTATCTCAGGTTATAAAATAAATATTAAGTAAAAATAAATACACACTCGCACTCATGCACGCTCAAACACAAACATTCACTCACGCACACACACTCACTCGTACTAATGCACGCTCACACACTAACACTCATTCACGCTCACACATTCGCACTAATGCACTCTCACTTACGCTCACACACACTTGCACTAATGCAGGCTCACACTCGTGACGCTCACGCACACACACTCACTCACACTAATGCACGCTCACACACTAACACTCATTCACGCTCACTCACTCGCACTAATGCACTCTTACTTACGCTCACACACACTTGCACTAATGCAGGCTCACACTCTAACACTCACGCACACACACTCACACTAATGCAGGCTCACACACTAACACTCATTCACGCTCACACACTCACTCGTACTAATGCACGCTCACACACTAACACTCATTCACGCTCACACACACTTGCACTAATGCAGGCTCACACACAAACACTCATTCACGCTCACACACTCACTCGCACTAATGCACTCACTTATGCTCACACACACTTGCACTAATGCAGGCTCACACACTAACACTCACGCACACACACTCACTCACACTAATGCACGCTCGCACACAAACTCACGCTCACACACTTGCACTCACACTAATGCACTCATGCTCACACACATTTGCACTAATGCACGCTCACACACTAACACTCACTCACTTTCACACACTCACTCGCACTAATACACTCTCCCTCACGCTCACACACACTCGCACTAATGCACTCTCACACACTAACACTGTCTCACGAACACACACTCGCACTAATGCACTCTCACACACTAACACTGTCTCACGAACACACACTCGCACTAATGCACACTCACACACTAACACTCACTCATGCTCACACACTTGCACTCACGCATGCTCACACATGCTCGCTCACTCACACTAATGCACACTCACACTCGCTCACACACTCACTCGCACTCACAGAAACTAACTCACACTTATGCACACTCACACTTGCACTCATGCATGCTTGCGCTCATACACACTAACACTCACACACTCGCATACAGTCGCACACACTCTCTCTCTCTCTCTCACACACACACACACACACACACACACACACAGACTCCAGACTCGCGTCTGAGCTGGAGAATAGGATCTTTAGTTATTTTGTCAGGATAAATGTAATGATCTGTTTGATGTGTGATCTGGTTTCAGCTCTCTAGAGGAGGATCAGCTGTACATCGCATACGCAGACATGATGGCAAAGGTGTGTGTGTCATGAAATCATCAGATTATCAATCTATCCCGCTTACTCGATCATAGACAATGTAATTAATTTCATATACATAACTTAATATACAATATAATATATATGAAATAATATGTAATGAATATACATTAAAATCAGTTAATATTCATAGAATAGTATACAAATTATTTACATCAACACGTTTTGTGTTCACGTGTGGTAAACGCATGTAATTGTGGCTTGACGCTGTTCTTCATCTGTAGAGCTGTGCTGAAAATGAGGAAGAGGATGAGGAAGGAAAAGAGAAAACATTTGAGGTGAGCAGAGACTAAATATGACACACAGATCAGACAAATGTGGAGACCTTCAGAACCTGATGTGTGTGTGTGTGTGCGCGCGTGTGTGCGCGCGTGTGTGCGCGCGTGCGTGCGCATGCGTGTGTGTGCGCGTGTGTGTGTGTGTGTGATATCAGGAGAAAGAGATGGAGAAGCAGAAGACTCTGTACCAACAGGCCCGACTCCATGACAGAGGAGCAGCAGAGATGGTCTTACAGATGATCAGCGCTAGTAAAGGTACACACACACACACACACACACGCACACGGACTCTGAGCGATCATCATCACTGAGTGTGTGTTTGATCGTGTTTCAGGTCGTTTGGGTCCGATGGTCACGTTCACGCTGAAGCTCGGCATCTCCATTCTCAACGGCGGAAACATCACAGTCCAGCAGGTGCGTCACTGGAGACTTTTGTCATCATGAACACATTTATTCAGGTACTCTTTCACTGCCCAATCACATGAGTGATTCACAATCATTTCTGCGGCACAGAAAATGCTGGACTATCTGAAGGAGAAGCGAGATGTGGGTTTCTTCAAGAGTCTGTCAGGACTGATGCAGTCGTGCAGGTGATCGCTGGTTCTCTCACTAGTGTTTTATAACTCACTGAATGCATTTACATGCACATCAAATTACATTTTCAACTCTATATTCAGATTTCAGCCATATTCTGAATATGATGTTTATACACTGTGTGTACATGCATGGGTATATTCCTGTGTACATAGTCTGCCGATCTACACGTGAACTGTTTTATTTAGATTGTTTTTATTTTTTAATTATTTATTTTGATTTAACATGTTTTTCATTTAATTAAAATTAAAATTGTTTTATTTTTATTATTTTATTGTACAATTATATATTGTACATTTGTATGATTTAATGAATTATTGTTTTATTTGGATTGTTTTTATTTTAAAATTATTTATTTTAACTGTATTTTATTTAATTATTAGGAAATGTTTAATATATGTTTAAATAATTTTAACTATTTAAATGTTTAAATTATATATTTGAATTGTACATTTTTATGATTTAATTAATTATTAGTGTTTTATTTGAATTGTTTTTGTTTACAAATTATTTAAAGGAGATTTCAGATGCTGCTGTTGGCATGTTTTTGCTGAGTTATTAGTTTGATTAATACTTCACTATTAATTTCTAATTAATAATTTAATTAGGACACCAACACTTCTCATCTTCAAAAATTCCCAACAACGTATATAATCATTATTGTATTTTTTTTTTAAATATAATGCTGTTTAAAAATAAGTCTTGTTGTCACTCCAGAAATGCATTTAGTGTGAGTTGCTGTTACTAAATATCTAGTCTGTTAGCACCCATAATTCCTTGCGGTCTGAGCATGTGCATATATTTCTGTTCAGTGGACTTTCTGAATAAGGTGTTTCAATGCAACACATTTCCCATTAAAACATGCAAGGAATTTGGGCAATCAGAATACTGCATTTAAATGAATGGTGCAATCAGATTGTGTCATTTACGTGACTCTGAATATTGCCAAATTCAGATATTGATGTGCATGTAAATGTAGTCAATGAATGTGATTCAGTGTTATTCACGTATATGCATTTAGCGGATGCTTTAATCCAAAGCGACTTACAGAAGTCTGTGTGTGTGCAGTGTTTTGGATCTGAACGCGTTCGAGCGTCAGAATAAGGCCGAGGGTTTGGGGATGGTGACTGAGGAAGGCTCCAGTAAGTCTCACACACACACATTCATATGATGATCTGATGAGAGCGAGAGAAACTCTTACAATCACACCATCATTACATCATCTCATGCTGCACTGTGATCATCACTGAGGCACTAAACAACATGCACATAATGCTTTTATTCATCAAGGATGCATTAAACTGATGAAAAGTGACGGTAAAGACATTTCTAATGTTACAGTAGATTTCTTTTTCAAGTCAATGCTGTTCTTTTGAACCTTCTGTTCATCTGTGAATCCTGAAAAATAAAATGCATCTCGGTTTCTGCAAAAATATTAATGTTTTCAACATTGATAATAATCAGAAATGTTTCTTGAGCATCATATCAGAATGATTTCTGAAGATCATGTGACACTGAAGACTGGAGGAATGATGCTGAAAATACAGCTGCGCATCACAGAAATACATTACCCTTTAACAGATATTCACATAGAAAACGTCTCAGGTTACTTATGTAACCATGGTTCCCTGAGTAGGGAACGAGACACTGCGTCCTCTAGGGGTCGCTATGGGAAACCTAGAGGACGCATTTCGAAGTTCCCATGAAAGGGAACGTCTCAGGTTACTTATGTAACCATGGTTCCCTGAGTAGGGAACGAGACACTGCGTCCTCTAGGGGTCGCTATGGGAAACCTAGAGGACGCATTTCGAAGTTCCCATGAAAGGGAACGTCTCAGGTTACTTATGTAACCATGGTTCCCTGAGTAGGGAACAAGACACTGCGTCCTCTAGGGGTCGCTATGGGAAACCTAGAGGATGCAGTTCGAAGTTCACATGAAAGGGAACAGCTGTTTTACATTATAATAATATTTCACTATTTTTACTGTATTTTGATCAGATAAAATGCAATTAGACATAGAAACAATTTTTGGTAACACTTCATATTTGAAGGTTACATACACTTTTTATAGCAATAGAAGTAAATTATGCGTAATTACATGCAAATAACCCCAATCCTAAGCCTATAATAAGTACATGTTGTTAAATAATATTACTTTGTACCTAATTGTGTAATCATACTGTAACAGGGACTGTAACAATACATTTCGGTTACACTTTATTTTAAGGGGAGTAATTATACATATAAGTACTGAGTTATATTAATTAACTACATGTGCTTATTATAAGGTTAGGGTTTGGCTTAGGGTTACTTGCATGTAATTATGCATGATTAATTGTTATTATAATAGTAAGCACATGTAGCATGTGTAACAAGGACAGCTTAAAATAAAGTGCTACCTACATTTCTAAATAAATGACACAATAAAAACAGCAAATAACAATTTTTTAGAAATTTTGAAGTTGTGAAATTGTATTTATTTATTGTATTTTATGCCACTTTTATTCTAAAGATTTTGATTGTTTGATTGCTCATGGTGCAGTATATACGGTTTTCACTCTTATTTACCATCTTTCTTTATCTGTTGTTCTTTAGAATCGTTCGGTAGGCACACAGTAATGTCTCTGTATAGTTGATTTGATTGATTTGTTGTGAATGACTGACGGTTCACGAATCGTGTGATTCAGGCAGAAGTGATGGTGATGTTTCAGTGTCAGTATCTCTGGAAGCTTCCGTCTCTTCTCCTCTGCTTATGTCTGCTGTTTTTCTATGTTGATTTCTTTCTTCTTGTCATCTTTTGTCATCGGTGGCAGTCAACGTGAGGGAGCGCGGTAAATACACGCTTCAGATTCTCCTGTCTGTCTGTCTGTCTGTCTGTCTGTCTGTCTGTCTGTCTGAGTGCAGTGCATGTGTCATGTGACAGGAAGTGAACCCCACTGACGTCTGCTGGTTCCTCCTTTCTGTCCGTTTCTCTCTCTCTATTTCTCGCTCGTCTTCCTGTCCTTAATAAGTGCTTACTGTGCAATTGATGCTAAATTCACACGACTAACGAATGAAGCCCTTCAGTGTTTAGTAGGAAGTTTCGCTGATTTTGTTTTAAAAAGGCACAGTACTGTAAACGAACCTTATAAATTGCAGTTTGTGAGTAGATGACAAGCTAATTATTAAATAAATCCTAAAAGTGCA
Source organism: Sinocyclocheilus grahami (assembly GCF_001515645.1). Taxonomy (NCBI): domain Eukaryota; kingdom Metazoa; phylum Chordata; class Actinopteri; order Cypriniformes; family Cyprinidae; genus Sinocyclocheilus; species Sinocyclocheilus grahami. The sequence goes on along the minus strand of NW_015506328.1, from coordinate 332,845 downwards.
CAATTAAAATAAATAATTTTAAATGAAAACAATCAAAACAAAACACCCACTAATAATTAAGAGATTCAACTGAATCATTTTCAAAATAAAACACGTACTAATTAAATGTCAAATTAAAATGAATAGTTTCGAAATAATGGAAATCGCAATAAAACACTTACTAATTAATTAAAAATATCCAATTAAAATAAAAAAAACGTAAGATAAAAGCAATAAAAATAAAACACCTACTAATTAAAAATGTAAAATGGGTCATTTAAAAATAAAAAAATCTAAATAAAATGCTCAATATTAATGAAATAAAGTCAAATAAAAAATATTATATAATAATTTTCAAGTAAACAATCCAAATAAAACACAATAATAATAATTAAAATCTGATTAAAATTTATATTTTTAAAATAAAAACAATAAAAAAAATACACCTAGCAATAATTAAATAAAGCGTCAAATTAAAATGAATACTTTTAATTTGATATATTATTAAATTATTACTAGGTGTTTTATTTTTATTGTTAAATGAACAATTTTATAATAAAATAAAATGCAAAAAAATATCTAATAATTTATTTGTCTACTTGCTTGTGATGTGACCATTAACTGACATCAGAGAACCATAAACATATTAATATGCTTAAAAGGTTAGTTCTTTAACATAAATGGATTTAATAAATCGCCGATCATAAACATGCTTTACAGTCTGACAGAGTACCAGTAATTAAAGAGATAGTTCTCCCAAAAATGAAATTTGTGATGTTTATCTGCTTACCCCCAGGGCATCCAAGATGTAGGTGACTTTGTTTCTTCAGTAGAACACATTTGATGATTCTTAAGTCCAGCCGTTGCAGTCTGTCAGTCATATAATGCATGGCAATGGTAACAAAATCTATGAGAGTAAAAAAAACATGCACAGACAAATCCAGATTAAACCCTGCGGCTCGTGACGACACATTGATGTCCTAACACACGAAACGATAAGTACCATTTTGATTAGCCGTCATACCTACAATGACTGTGCACTGTGTAAACAATGAGTGACGTATACGCGCGAGAGATCACTTCCGGCGCTTGCGTAAACTCGTAAACTACGCCAGAGCGTGTACACGCCTCACGCACCAGAAGTTGTGCGCGTGCTCGAAGCAGTTGGACATAGTGGTGTATTAGAGGTAAAAAACTATATAAATACTGTTCGGTTTCTCACACAAACCGATCGTTTCGTGTGTTAGGACATCAATGTGTCGTCACGAGCCGCAGGCTTTAATTTGGATTTGTCTGTGCATGTTTTTTTTACTCTCATAGATTTTGTTACCATTGCCATGCATTATATGACTGACAGACTGCAACGGCTGGACTTAAGAATCATCAAATGTGTTCTACTGAAGAAACAAAGTCACCTACATCTTGGATGCCCTGGGGGTAAGCAGATAAACATCACATTTACATTTTTGGGTGAACTATCCCTTTAATCATAACAAACTTTATTTGAAACCAATGACAGAACATTTAGATATATGTATTCTGAGCAGATCATTATTTACAGTCTGTGTTCTTCTGCTTGAGCTCAATGTGATGTAGTGAAATACTGATGGAGAACGTGATCAGACAACCTCCTCAAATACGATGTCAGGTGGATCAGAGCATGTCACGGTAGAAGAGTTAATTAACCCATTAACACTGAATGCTGATGAACGGCCAGTAGACAGAAGCTCTCTGGAAGTGTGGCTCTGTTAAAGCAGATCTTGTTGAAGGAATCTGAAATTTCTCTGTTTCCCTGAAGGCTCTAAAGTTCTTCAGAATGACGAGTTCACCAAAGATCTGTTCAGGTTCCTGCAGCTCCTGTGTGAGGGACACAATAACGGTAAGAAATCTGAATAACGGATCATCTGAACCACACAAACGCGTGAGCTTCTTGTAGCGAATCAGCTCATGGGGAAATATGAATAATTAATCATAACTAGTTATAATTCATTATAAATATTTAGATCCGCTGTAGATATTTACTTGACCTCTCAGGGTCAACTGTCTGTCAATTCTTAGAACGTTAATTTCCTGGTTAAAGGAAATAACTTTCTTACTGTACAACTCTGCACAGAGCCTGTAGCATAAATCTGCATGATTAAGTGACTCCAGTTATGAGCAAACAATGAACAACGTCAAGTGTGATACAAGTAAGACTTTATTAACTACATAAACACTTAAACTACTCTAATATACACACACACACACATACAGTTGGTATAGGAAAGGGTTAAAGCTTAAGCAGTAAAGAGGAGAGAAATAAGGAATGAAGATATGGAACCATTTGCATATTCAGCAGATCTACCGCCTGAAGGAAACATCAGATTCTTAGTTCAAACACACCTTTGTAAAAAGGTGCAAATGATACCTAATGTATCAATTAATAAGACTAAGTTTAAATACTTGCACGTCTCGTCTGTCTGAAAGAGAGGCTTGATGCAGTCTGAAGGTCCCAGTTGATCTTTGCTGAAGTTGGTTGATGAAAAAGAACCAGTTTCTTTTTTCAAGAACCTTGGTGAATGGAAAAGTCAAGGCCGAAGGCCTGGCACAAAACTTAGGAAGTCCTGGAGCGTTGGAGCTCACATCTTATCAAAACCTAACAGAAC
>NW_015506328.1:326997-330208 GCF_001515645.1 Sinocyclocheilus grahami | reverse complement strand
AGATTACTAAATGTTCTTAGAACACTAATATGTTGCATAGGTATAAACATACAATATACACTCTCAATTAGATCATCCGAATACTAATTCATAGATACTAAACATGGTAGGATTACATATAGGCAAGATGAGAGTAATGAGTGTTTCCATCACAAGCCTGCATAAAACAGTATAAAATCTCAAAGACAACATACACGATGACCTGAAGGATGTGTGTTCATTCAAAGAAAGGTTTTCCTATGGATTAATTAGAGAAAAGTCCATTTCTACTGTGCATTGTGCCTCTTGCTATGGAACATGCAGTGAGAGGGGGAGGACTCTCCACATGCCATTAGGTCGAAAAATCTATCTGGTGTCAGGGTTGCCATGGTAACCAGGGTCCTGGGCCTCGTTCACAGACAGCTTGGCACCCAGTATGTTTATTGGGTGAGGGGTCTGTGAATGTTTGTTAATCTAATGAATAATTGATTTGTTAAATCAAATGAAAAATGGTGTGTCTGATTGGTCCAGACGCTACATTCTGCTCAAGTGACGCTCGTGTGTGTTTCAGACTTCCAGAACTTTCTCAGGACGCAGACCGGAAACACGACCACAGTCAATATAATCATCAGCACCGTGGACTATCTGCTCAGACTGCAGGTAAACACACACACACCTGTCTGTATCTCTCTCTCTCTCTGTCACACACACACAACTCAACTCAAAACACCGTAACCACATAGCAATGCCCTAGTAACCACTCAAAACACCATAACCACATAGCAACGCCCTAGTAACCACTCAAAACACCATAACCACATAGCAACGCCCTAGTGACCACTCAAAACTCTGTAACTACATAACAAACCCTAGTAACCACTCAAAACTCCGTAACTACATAGCAACACCCTAGTAACCACTCAAAACACCGTAACCACATAGCACCACTCAAAACTCCGTAACTACATAGCAACGCCCTAATAACCACTCAAAACACCGTAACCACATAGCAACGCCCTAATAACCACTAGAAACACCATAACTGCAAAGCAACACCCGAGTAACCACTCAAAACATCATAACCACATACCAACACCCTAGTAACCACTCAAAACACTGCAACCACTTGAAACAACATAACCGCATAACAACACCCGAGTAACCACTCAAAACACCATAACTGCATAGCAACGCCCTAGTAACCACTCAAAAGATCGTAACCACATAGCAATGCCCTAGTAACCACTCGAAATAACATAGCAGCACCCTAGTAACCACTCAAAATACTGTAACCACTTGAAACAACATAATCGCTTAACAACGCCCTAGTAACTACTGAAAACACCATAACCGCATAGCATGTTAATGTTGTTCTGTATTATTAATTTTGTACACTGGGTAAGCATTAATGTTGTCCTGAGTTTTGCAGGAGTCGATCAGTGACTTTTACTGGTATTACTCTGGTAAAGACGTGATGGACGAGGCGGGTCAGCGGAATTTCTCCAAAGCTCTCGCTGTAGCCAAACAGATCTTCAACTCGCTCACTGAATACATACAGGTGATGTGGAGATGTTCATTTTGTCTACATTAAAGATTTCTTGTGGTTTCTTATTTTAAAACACAATATTGAAAATATTTTTTAGGTTCACTTTTATTTGACTGTGTGATTTATTTTTTTCTGTCAAATATTTTTAATGTATATACAGTATATATATATATATATTATAATTTAATTGTATTAATCCGAGAACAGTCATAGGAAGTCCTCCTGTCTTCATTGCGCGTGTCTCATTCAGGGTCCGTGTATCGGGAACCAGCAGAGTTTGGCTCACAGCAGACTTTGGGACGCCGTCGTCGGATTTTTGCACGTCTTCGCCAACATGCAGATGAAGCTGTCACAGGTGCATTATTCAGTCGCTGTCTGTGTATCCTGAGTTTCTTGCTTCTGTCTGTGTCGATCTGTAGTACTGCTGTGAGTTCTGTCAAAGGCCTGAGTTGTATCTGCAGTAGCGTCCGTGAACACTAGATGTCTCAGCTGCTTCTGGAGTCCCATCACTGATGCTGAGATGAGATTGAGACCTTGAGCTGGTGTTGTTTGATGGTGCATCAGCAGATTAAAGATGATTTAGTAAATGAAAGCATCCAGACCATCACAGCGACTCTCTGATGCTCCATCACTCCCCTTCATCACGCTAATGAACGTCTCTCTTGATTCCTCACAGGACTCCAGTCAGATCGAGCTGCTGAAGGAGCTGATGGATCTGCAGAAGGACATGATAGTCATGATGCTGTCACTGCTGGAAGGTTCTGCTGCACAAACATTCATTTTGTCAACTGTTTTTTAATTTAGTCTTCCTGTTTAGTTTCGTAATCGTTTAGTAAGCATATTTAGTCCTGTTTTTTTTTTTTTGTCAAGTTTTAGTTGACTAAAAGTCTGGGAATTTTAGACTAGTTCTAGTCAATTAAAACTTAGGCACATTTTAATCATGCTGCATAACAGTTAAACTGATAATCACACATATTTTGCCCAAAATTATAATTGCGATTGCTTATGATTGTTATCATCTGGCAACAAACTCCGTTTCAGCTGTAAAGCAGCTCTACAGAAGACAGTAGTGTCATTATTCAGATCAATTCGATTCAAGGTTGATTCAATCATGATTTTTTTATGTCATTTTTATTAGTTTTTTTTTTTTTAAAGGTCTATAGTTTTTATTAATTATATTTAAGTTTTAGTTATTTTAGTTTAACTAAATGAAAAGGAGAAACATTGCCTTGGCAACTTGCTGAAATTCATTTTTAATAAAATTTTTCAATTAGTGTTTATTTTATTTCAAATTACAATTTTTTGTAAATGATTGTACTTTCACCAATAAGCACAAATCAAGAGATTGTCGACTCACACACATGCTTTATTTGACCTCACCTACTTTCCTGATTTATTAGGTTATCAGAAATATAAACTCAGAATCCAAAACAGTGACTCCTAATATTAATTCCAAATTACATTCATGATTTTCTATTAAAACAACGTATTTGTATTGTGGCACAGAGGTGCATAAGTGACAATTCATATCATCTTTGTCAAAAGGTCTTCAACAAATATTTTTCTCCATAGTTTCCGTTAACGAAATTAAAGAAATAGTTCACCCAGAAATACAAATTCTTTCGTCATTTACTTTTCCTCATTGTTTCAAACCTGTATGATTTTCTTTCTTGTGTCAAACACTAA
>NW_015506328.1:326168-326987 GCF_001515645.1 Sinocyclocheilus grahami | reverse complement strand
CATTGACTTCCATAGTATTTTTTTCCATACTATAGAAGTCAATGGGGACCAGCAACCATTTGATAACCAACATTCTTCAAAATATCTTTTGTTCTCAACAGAAGAAATGAATTCATGTTTGGAACAATTTGAGGCAGAGTAAATGATGATAGAATCTGCATTTCTGGGTGAACGGTCGTTACACAACGACACATAAATTACAATGAATCCTGGATAAAACTCCAGTGTTCTCCTTCAGGAAACGTGGTGAACGGGACCATCGGCAAGCAGATGGTGGACACTCTGGTGGAGTCCTCCAGCAACGTGGAGATGATTCTCAAGTTCTTCGACATGTTCCTCAAGCTGAAAGATCTGACGACCTCGGAGAACTTCAAGGAGCACGACCCCGACCGTAAAGGAGTGATCTCCAAGAAGGAGTTCCAGAAGTCCATGGAGAACCAGAAGCAGTACTCTCAGTCCGAGATCGAGTTCCTGCTGTCCTGCGCCGAGGCCGACGAGAACGACATGTTCAACTACGAAGAGTTCGTCGAGCGCTTCCACGAACCCGCCAAGGACATTGGCTTCAATGTGGCGGTTCTGCTCACCAACCTGTCGGAGCACATGCCTCACGATTCCCGTCTCTCCACCTTCCTGAACTTGGCCGAGAGCGTTGTGAACTACTTCGAGCCCTACCTGGGCCGCATCGAGATCATGGGCGGCGGCAAGAGAATCGAGAGAGTTTACTTCGAGATCAGCGAGTCCAGCCGAACGCAGTGGGAGAAACCGCAGGTCAAGACCAGTCGCATTTATTTCTACAATGCAGATTGATTCAAAGCAGCT
>NW_015506328.1:323101-324351 GCF_001515645.1 Sinocyclocheilus grahami | reverse complement strand
ATTTCAATAATAGTGTTGATGTAAAATTTTGAAACATTTAATTTCAGCTGTAATGCAGCTCTATAGAAGACAGTAGTCATTCAGATCAATTCAGTTCAGTGTTAATTCAGTTCTGTTGATTCGATTAATTAATTATGATACAAGTTCAATTTAGTTCTGTTGATTCAGTTCTGTTTAATAACTGTCAATTGTAAAATTCATCAGTTGAAACAATGAATTCAATTCAGTTGTGAAACAGCTCTACAGAAGACAATAGTGTCAGTATTCAGATTAATTTAGTGCATCATTGATTCAGTTCAGTTCTATGTTGATTCAGTTCAGTTCAAAAACTCAATGTCGCAAGATTATGAAACAAGTTCAGTTCAGCTTTGATTCAATTCAGTTTTTAGTAACTGTCAGTTGCAAAATTATGAAACAAATACTTTTGTTCAATAACTGTTAATTTTGTAAAATTCATCAATTATGAAATGATAAATTCAATTCAGCTATAAAATGACTTTAAAGAAGACAGTATCATTATTCAGATCAATTTGGTTCAATGTTGATTCAGTTCTGTTCAACAGTGTCGATGTTGCTAAATTAATCAGTTATGAAACATTCAGTTCTACATTTATTTAATTCAGTTCATTGTTGATTCAATTCAGTTTAGTAACTGTCAAAGCTGCAAAAATCGTCAATTATGAAACATTCAATTCGGTTCAATAAATGTAAATGTTGCAAAATGAATCCATTATAAAACAAGTTCAGTTCGATATTGATTTAGTTCAGTTAATTGATTCAATTCAGTTTAGTAACAGTGTCAATGCTATAAAATTAATCAATTACGAAACGATGAATTCAATTTAGCTTTAAAAAACTTTACAGAACACAATAGTGTCATTATTCAGATCAGTTAAATTCCATGTTGTTTCAGTTCAAGTTGGTTCAATTCCGTTTAGTTACAGTATCAGTGTCACAAAATTAATCAATTATGAAATGAATTCAATTTCATTTCATAGCTCTACAGAAGACAATAGTGTAATTATTCAGATCAATTCAGTCCAGTGTTGATTCAGTTCACTTCAATAGCTGTCAGTGTTGCAAAATTCATCAATTATGGAACAAATTCTGTTCCATTCAATAACCATGTCAATGTTGTAAAATTCATCAGTTGAGAAGTTCAGTTCAATGTTTATTCATTTCACCCCAATAACGTAGATTGATCAAATGATTCGGTTCAGTTCAATGTTGATTCAATTCTGTTCGATAAC
>NW_015506328.1:313004-323072 GCF_001515645.1 Sinocyclocheilus grahami | reverse complement strand
AATGATTCGGTTCAGTTCAATGTTGATTCAATTCTGTTCGATAACGGTGTCAATGTTGCAAAAGTCATCAATTATGAAGTTCAATTCAGTTCATTGTTGATTCAGTTCAATGTTGATTCCGTTCACTTAAATAACTGTCAATGTTGAAAAAAATCATCAATTATGAAAGAAGTTCAATTCAGCTATAAAGCAACTCTACAAAAGACAATAGTCATTATTCAGATCAATGCAGATTGATCAAATGATTCAGTTCAGTTCAATGTTGATTCAATTCTGTTCGATAACAGTGTCAATGTTGTAAAAGTCATCAATTATGAAGTTCAATATAGTTCATTGTTGATTCAGTTCAATGTTGATTCCATTCACTTAAATAACTTTCAATGTTGCAAAAGTAATTAATTATGAAACAAGTTCAGTGTTGATTCAGTTCAATAACTGTCAATGTTGCAAAATTCTTTAATTATGAAAAATATAAAACAATTCTACTGGAGACAATAGTTTCGTTATTCAGATCAATTGAGTTCAGTGTTCATTCAATTCTGTTCAATAACATTGTCAGTGTGCATAATTCATCAGTTATTAAATGAGTTCAATTCAGTTCATTGTTGATTCAGTTCAGTTCAATAAATGTTAATGTTGCAAAATTCATCAATTATAAAACCAAGTTCAATTTCAGCTGTAGAGAAGCTCTACAATAGAGTCATTATTAAGATCAATTTAGTTGAAGATCTATTCTCATCTGATAGTTTCAGTGCATTAAATGAATAATAATATTACAGAATATTGTAATTTAATCCGCAGGTCAAAGAGTCCAAGCGGCAGTTTATCTTTGATGTCGTCAACAAGGGTGGAGAATCCGAGAAGATGGAGCTGTTCGTGAACTTCTGCGAGGACACCATCTTCGAGATGCAGCTGGCGTCTCTGATCTCCGAGCCGGACGCTGCTGAGAGACAAGAGGAGGATGATGATGAAGATGATGCTCGGAGCGTGGATCTAGACGAGGACGATGAAGATAGTGCACAGGAGTCTTCCTCAGCGTTCGCTCTGGCCTGCGTCTCCATGAGGAAGAGTCTCTCCAACCTGCGGCAGCTGCTGACCTTCAGGAGCATGAGGAGACAGTACCGCAAGCTGAGGAAGATGAGCATCCGGGAGATGATCCGAGGATTCTTCTTCTTCTTCTGGATGATCTTCACTGGCATGTTCCGCTTCCTCTACAGCCTCGTCTGGGGCTTCTTCCACATCCTGTGGTCCACGCTGTTCGGCGGCGGTCTCGTGGAAGGAGCCAAGAACATGAAGGTGACGGACATTCTGGGGAACATGCCGGATCCCACGCAGTTCGGGATCCACGGAGACGTTCTGGAGCTGGAGAAGCTGGAGTACTGCGACGTGTCGTCGGTGGCGGAGCTCGGGCGCATGGCGGCGGGAGATCAGGCGGAGATGGACCTGATGACGGAGCTGATGTACATGCAGCCCAGGAGGGAAGGAGGCAAGCATGGCATGGAGCCGGGGCTGGGAGACGTGTCCGAGGTGATCGGAGTGGATGCTCCGTCTTTAGCCAGCGCCGTCCATCAGAAGAAAGCTCAGGTGTGTGTACACAGCATCAGACTCTGAAAGAAGTCTCTTCTGCTCACTAGGGCTGCTCTTATTTTATCAAAAATACAGTAAAAATAGTGATATATTTTTATAATTTAAAATAACTTTTCTATGTGAATCTCTGTTAAACTGCGATTTATTTCTGTGATCAAAGCTGTATTTTCAGCATCATTACTCCAGTCTTCAGTGTCACATGATCTTCAGAAATCAGTATAATATGCTGGTCACGAAACATTTCAACAACCGTTGCACATTTGCATTTTTAAAAAATACACATAAAATGCTGTTTATTGATTAATCTGGTGTTTTCTGTGCAGGAAGCCGCCAGTAAGCAGTCTGCTGAATCCGAGACCAAATCTGAGTCGGAGAAGGCCGAGTGAGTGTGTGTGTCTGTAGGTGTCTGTGTGTCGGTGTGTCGGTGTCGGTGGTAGGCGTCTGTAGGCCTGTGCCTGTAGGCGGGTGTAGGCGTCTGTAGGCGTCTGTGTGTGTCTGTATGTATGCGTGCGTCTGTAGGTGCCTGTGTGTGTGTGTCTGTAGGTGTCTGTGTGTCGGTGTGTCGGTGTCGGTGGTAGGCGTCTGTAGGCCTGTGCCTGTAGGCGGGTGTAGGCGTCTGTAGGCGTCTGTGTGTGTCTGTATGTATGCGTGCGTCTGTAGGTGCCTGTGTGTGTGTGTCTGTAGGTGGGTGTCGGTGTCGGTGTCTGCGTGTGTGTGTGTCTGTATGTGTGTTTATGTGTGTGTCTGTATTAGTGTTTGTGTCTGTAGGTGTGTGTTTGTGTGTTGTATGAGTATTTGTGTGTGTGTGTGTGTGTGTGTGTGTGTGTCTGTCTGTCTGTCTGTATGAGTGTGTGTCTGTATGAGTGTGTGTGTGTCTGTATGAGTGTGTCTGTGTGTGTGTGTGTATGTGAGTGTGTGTGTGTGTGAAGCGCTTGCCGTAGATCTGTGCTCACAGTAGTGTGTGTGTGTTCATGTCCACAGCGTGGAGGACGGAGAGAAGAAAGACCAGGACAAGGGCAAAGAGGAGAGTGTGTCAGACGAGAAGAAGCCGCTGAAGAAGAGACGTGGTCAGAGGAAGGAGCAGGCCGAGGCCTTCATGGCGGCGTTTTTAGCCGGTCTGGACATCCATCAGACCAAAACCCTGGTGAGGAACGTCAAAGATCCTTACTTTATATATCCTTACATAAAAACTCACAAGTAATTCCACACAGTTCTCATGAAGAGAGGCTCAAATGTATTTGAAGAGTGTTTTGTCTGAACACAGCAGTGCTTCAGAACGTTTGGATGAGGAGCTTCGGTCACCGAGGGTTTTTGCAGGTTCTCGTTCACCTTCCTGACGCGTGACTCGTGTAAATGACGTGTTTTTCCGTTCGTCACTCGAACACTAAAAATAAGTCTGTGTTTTCAGAATTATCTGGCCAGGAACTTCTACAACCTGCGATTCCTGGCTCTGTTTGTGGCGTTCGCCATCAACTTCATCCTGCTCTTCTACAAGGTGAGCAGAGCTTTCATGAACCTTAAAAACCTCTTTATTTTCATCATTGCCTCCCTTTTGTCTGATGTTTTTTTTATTGTTTTTTTCCCCCACCCTGTATGTATCAAAACATAAATAAGTAATAAATAAAAATCAAGATGTGCACATTTATTTATTTGTTTGTTTATTCATTCATTCATCATTACCTCTAATTACCTAATTATTTCTTTCACTGTATGTTTAAAAAAAGCGTATAAATCATAAAAATAAAAAAACATGAGCTCATATTTATTTATTTGTTTGTCATCATATCCCTTTTGTCAGAATTTGTTTAATTATTTTTTTCTCTTCTACAAACTCTGTATGTATCAAAAAATTATACATATAAATAAAAACATGAGCTTACATGTATTTATGTATTTATTTATAATACATTTTTATTATTTCTTTATCATTACTTCCCTTTTGTCAGAATTTTTATTTTTTTGTTATTTTATTTTTTATTATTGCATTAAAACATCAGATCACATTTGTTTATTTGATTGGAGTTTTTTTTTTATTATTATTATTATTTGGTAATTGTTTTTATTTTCCACCCTTTGTTAAATATTAATTATAAAAATAAAAAAAAGAACACGAGCCCACATTTTAATTAATTATTTTTATTTAATTTTTGTCATTGCCTTCTTTTTGTCTGAATTTTTTTTGTTTGTTTTGTTTTGTTTTAGTGCATTTTTTTTTCTTTCGCTAACATGAGCTCATATTTATTTATTTAGGTCACTATATCTCTTTTGTCTGAATTTTTTACCCTGTATGTATCAAAAAATTATACATATCATATATAAAAACATTAGCTTGCACGTATTTATGTATTTATCTATAATTCATTTTTATTCATTTAAATTATTTCTTTATCATTACTTCCCTTTTGTCTGAATTGTTATTTTTTTACTATTGTATGTATAAAAAAATCATAAATAAATCATAAATAAAATAATAAAATTCACACTTTTATTTATGTATTTATTATCTCCCTTTTGACTGTTTTTTTATTATTATTATTATTTAGTATTTTTTTCTTTCTTCCCAAACCTGTATGTATCAAAATATTATAAATAAATCATACATTTAAAAATATATATATTTTTCACATTTTTATTTATATATTTATTATCTCCCTTTTGTCTGTTTTTTATTAATATTTAGTATTTTTTTTCTCTTCCCACCCTGTGTGTATCAAAAAATTATAAATCATAAATAAAATAAAAAACATGATCACATTTGTTGATTTGATTGAATTGGAGTTTTCTTTATTGTTATTTAGTAATTGTTTTTCTTTTTCCACCCTGTATCAAAAAAATTCTAAATATTAGAAATCATAAATTAAGAAGAAAAAAAAACATGAGCCCACATTTTAATTAATTCTTTTTTTTTTTTGTAGTACATTTTTTTCTTTCCCTATGCTGTATATATCATAAAACAAACATGTGCTCCTGTCTATCACTGTGTGTGTGTGTGTGTGTGTGTGTGTGTGTGTGTGTGTGTGTGTGTGTGTGTATAATTCATTTTTATTCATTTAAATTATTTCTTTATCATTACTTCCCTTTTGTCTGAATTGTTATTTTTTTACTATTGTATGTATAAAAAAATCATAAATAAATCATAAATAAAATAATAAAATTCACACTTTTATTTATGTATTTATTATCTCCCTTTTGACTGTTTTTTTATTATTATTATTATTATTTAGTCTTTTTTTCTTTTTTTCCCAAACCTGTATGTATCAAAATATTATAAATAAATCATACATTTAAAAATATATATATTTTTCACATTTTTATTTATATATTTATTATCTCCCTTTTGACTGTTTTTTTATTATTATTATTATTATTTAGTCTTTTTTTCTTTTTTTCCCAAACCTGTATGTATCAAAATATTATAAATAAATCATACATTTAAAAATATATATATTTTTCACATTTTTATTTATATATTTATTATCTCCCTTTTGTCTGTTTTTTATTAATATTTAGTATTTTTTTTCTCTTCCCACCCTGTGTGTATCAAAAAATTATAAATCATAAATAAAAAAAAAAAACATGATCACATTTGTTGATTTGATTGAATTGGAGTTTTCTTTATTGTTATTTAGTAATTGTTTTTCTTTTTCCACCCTGTATCAAAAAAATTCTAAATATTAGAAATCATAAATTAAGAAGAAAAAAAAACATGAGCCCACATTTTAATTAATTCTTTTTTTTTTTTGTAGTACATTTTTTTCTTTCCCTATGCTGTATATATCATAAAACAAACATGTGCTCCTGTCTATCACTGTGTGTGTGTGTGTGTGTGTGTGTGCAGGTGACCGGTGAGGACTCTGATGATCTGGACCCGTGGACGCGGCGAGAGGAAGAGGAGGAGGATGAAGGTGTACTGGAGTATTTTGTTCTTCAGGAGAGCACGGGTTACATGGCTCCGACCCTGCGCTTCCTCGCCGTCATGCACACCGTCATCTCCTTCCTCTGTGTGCTGGGATATTACTATCTGAAGGTGCGGATCACACATGAGAGATGTGTTTGTGAAGTGTTCATCAGCGCAGCTAAACCTCTCTTCTGCACCGCTCAGGTGCCGCTGGTGGTGTTCAAGCGTGAGAAGGAGATCGCGCGCAAGCTGGAGTTCGACGGGCTCTACATCACCGAGCAGCCGTCTGATGATGATATTAAAGGCCAGTGGGACAGACTCGTCATCAACACGCCGTGAGTCTGTCTTTGATTCATTCAGTGCATCCTTATGTGAAATTGATCCTCGTGACATTAGCATGGTCTGATTTGTGACAGTGTCTATGAAGATTTAAACACGGTTTCTGTGTCTTACGCAGGTCTTTTCCAAACAACTACTGGGACAAATTTGTCAAACGGAAGGTAAGTGTGAAGGGTTGAGAATATGAACGTCGAACAATAAATAAATAAATCTGTCTCTCTCTACATAAGTAAACTTGTATTATTATTATGCATAAAGAAAAAGAAGTGTACAGTATTTTAAGGTTTTTAAATCTGGAGTGCTTCAGATGATTCATGCGAGCGTGTCGTCATATTGATGAGGTTGTGTTTGCGCTGCAGGTTATTAATAAGTATGGAGATCTTTACGGAGCCGAGCGGATCGCAGAGCTGCTGGGTTTGGATAAAAGTGCTTTAGACTTCAATCCCACCGAAGAGACGGTCATTAAAGACGCCTCGCTGCTGTCCTGGTCAGGAACCACATCACTCACTCTTTAGGAAGCATTCAGATGATGCATGTTTGAGTGATTGCATCGCTTACATAATCTGTCATATTAACAAATCTGCTGTTCGTTCTCAGTCATAATAATCATAGCATCTCAGTCTTTTTGACTCCAGACCTCTTCATAGAGACTATAACCAGCAGTCAGGATGACAAAGCTGCTTTATTTACTGAAGCTTGGACTGTTAATAGATGAAAATAATTATATGCATAATTATGTGATTCCAGAAATTTCAAGATCTGAATGTTCTACTCTTTTTGACAAAATACTTTACATGAGTTTTTGAGTTGATAATGATTACAAAAAAATATATATATATATATTATTTTTTTATTTTTTTACTTATAAGCAAATCTATATTTTTTTAACTTACAATAAGTAAATTTATATGTATATATATATATAATTTTTTTTTACTTGCAATAAGCAAATTTATATTTATAATAGAAATTTCCATGACAAAATTAATTTGTTATGTTATGTTGTTATTTTATTTTATATCCCACTTTTACATTTTCCATAGTTCCTAAATAAAAAGGAATTTTTTTTGAGCTGATTGAATTAAAATAATTAATACATATTTAAGCTTTTACGTCTTATTTTAAATCATTTTAAGGCACTTGGGGGTTTGCTGAGCCCCAGGACCTGATTGAGAACCACTGTAGAAGTCGTTTGATTGCTGCTGTTCATTCATCTTCTCTCAGACCTGTAAGAGTGACTCTGACTGTTCTTCAGGTTGAGCTCCATTGACACCAAGTATCACGTGTGGAAGATGGGCGTCGTGTTCACTGATAACGTGAGTGTGATTACTGTTTCACGAGAATACAGGAATAGTTCCGCTGAAAATTAACATTTTTTTTAAATGTGCTCATCCTCAGATCATCCGAGATTAGGATGAGTTAGTTTCTTCATCAGGTTTGGAGAAATGCAGCATTGCATCAGTGTCTCACTGCAAGTGAATGGGTGCCGTCAGAATGAGAGTCCAAACAGCTGATAAAAACATCACAATAATCCACAAGTAATCCTCAGCACTCCAGTCCATCAGTGAACATCTGGAGAAGACAAATCTGTTTTGCACTGTTTAAACGGTGCTTGATCTGTGCAGATTTCTCTCCTGATTCAGACCAGAATTCAGCTTTTGTCTTCTCCAGATGTTAACTGATGGACTGGAGTGGTGAGGATTACTTGTGGATTATTGTGATGTTTTTATCAGCTGTTTGGACTCTCATTCTGACGGCACCCATTCACTGCAGAGCATCCATTGCTGAGCATTTTCGGATGCCCTACTCCTTTAATGATTGCATGATTGCTGATATGGCATCAGTTTCTTCTTGTTCTGTCGTTGCAGTCGTTCCTGTATCTGGTCTGGTACACCACCATGTCCATTCTGGGACATTATAATAATTTCTTCTTCGCCGCTCACCTGCTGGACATCGCCATGGGCTTCAAAACGCTGAGGACCATCCTGTCCTCCGTCACACACAACGGCAAACAGGTTTGACTCCAAACGTTGTGGCTCGGGGGTTAGTTTTTCTTCTTTATTTTGATCTTTTGAACCGTATTCATGTTAAACTGTGTGTGTGTGTGTGTGTGTGTGTGTGTGCGTGTCTCTGTGCGTGTCTCTGTGCGTGTCTCTGTGCGTGTCTCTGTGCGTGTCTCTGTGCGTGTCTCTGTGCGTGTCTCTGTGCGTGTCTCTGTGCGTGTCTCTGTGCGTGTCTCTGTGCGTGTCTCTGTGCGGTGCTGACAGTCGGGCTGCTCGCTGTGGTCGTGTATCTCTACACCGTCGTAGCGTTCAACTTCTTCCGCAAGTTCTACAACAAGAGCGCAGACGAGGATGAGCCCGATATGAAGTGTGATGACATGATGACGGTGAGTGACGGATTCGTGCCATATAGTTAGGGCTGTTAATATGATTAAGGCATTTAACGCAGCCGCCCGTCCAGACCTGTCCATCATCTTCCACTGATGCAGTGTCTGATGATCATGATGCAGGACGGCTGACTGCGTGTGGAGTCTATTAGAATGCAGTGATATGAGCCTAAAATTCAAAATATGAGGCAAAAAATAAATCACCCTCTTATATTTATATCATATGATATAGTTCAGAAATATCACACCAGCAAGAGCGCTGTTTCTCCCCAATATCTGCACCATTGATTTATACAACAGTTCAATAATCAAGAAGTTCATATTGTGTTAATTCTCAAACTTCAATGTGGCCTATTTTGCTCAGTTTCACAAATGAAAATAGGTGCATTTAAAGTCACAGCAGAACTGATGAGTCTGATCAACACACGGCGATGAATCGTTACAAAATGAATCCACGATTTTGAACAAATGATTCAGTGACTCATTCATAAAGGCAGTCACTTGATTCATTTCTGAATGAATCAGCCATTTGAACGAATAGGTTGAATGAAAGATTCAATGACTCCCTCATTAAGACAGTGACTTGCTGCCACCTACTGGCACTTTTTTGTAACGTCTTTTCAATGCTTTTCTCATTTAACACAATAATGACTTTAAATGATCTTTTGAGGGGAATTTCTCAGACCAAACTGATGTGCAATTGACATCATATAATTAATTATATTAAAAAATCTTAATTACTTGACAGCCCTACATATAATAGAATCACAGAGAAACTGTGAGTGTGTGTGTTCACTTGTGTGTGTGTGTGTGTGTGTGTGTGTGTGTGTGTGTGTGTCAGTGTTTTCTTTTCCACATGTATGTGTGTGTCCGAGCTGGCGGCGGGATCGGTGATGAGATCGAGGACCCTGCAGGCGACCCGTACGAGCTCTACCGGATCCTGTTCGACATCACCTTCTTCTTCTTCGTCATTGTGATCCTGCTGGCCATCATACAAGGTACCGCAGGATATATGTGTGTCCGTTTATATACTGGGCTTTAATGCGTGTCATGCAGAGTGATTATAGTTTACTAAAGCTAAAATTAAAACCATTAAAAAAGATTTTCATTACTTCTCAAAAAAAAGTTTAATTTGAAGTACTAAAATAACTAAAATGTTATTTAAAGGTCCCATGGCATGCTGCTTTTTAGATGCTTTTATATAGGCCTAAGTGGTCCCTAGTACTGTATCTGAAGTCTCTTTCCCGATTTCAGCCTTGGTGCAAAATTTCAGCCACTACGAGCCAGTCCCACAATGAGCTTTCCTTAGGACGTGCCATTTCTGTGTCTGTAGCTTTAAATGCTAATGAGGAGGAGAGAGGCGGGGCAACTGCCATGCTTCACTCGTTTGCAAGCCATGATGTCTCTCGAGGAAAAAAAAATATTGCGCTCGCCTCGCACGGTAGTAGCTCATTTTCTCATGGGCGGGCCAAATTCTCTGGGCGGGCAAAGCAGAGAAAGGGGAGGTAACCTTTCCCCGTATGACGACATAAAGGGAAGATTCCAGATTGGGCCATCTGAGCTTTCATTTTCTCAAAGGCAAAGCAGGATACTTAGGGCTCGGTTTACACCTATCGCCATTTCTAGCCACTGGGGGACCATAGGCAGGCTAGGGGAACTCATATTAATGTTAAAAAACCTCATAAAGTGAAATTTTCATGCCATGGGACCTTTAAAATGTTATTTAAAATGAAATAAAATGAATGAAAACTACGATGGGTCCCAGTGATGTGGTGTAAACGGAGAAGAGGAGCGGTCCAAGAACTGAACCCTGAGGAACCCCAGTGGCCAGTTGGTGTGATTTGGATACCTTCCC
>NW_015506328.1:298397-310885 GCF_001515645.1 Sinocyclocheilus grahami | reverse complement strand
GAGTGACGGATTCATGCCATATAGTTAGGGCTGTTAATATGATTAAGGCATTTAACGCAGCCGCCCGTCCAGACCTGTCCATCATCTTCCACTGATGCCGTGTCTGATGATCATGATGCAGGACGGCTGACTGCGTGTGGAGTCTATTAGAATGCAGTGATATGAGCCTAAAATTCAAAATATGAGGCAAAAAATAAATCACCCTCTTATATTTATATCATATGATATAGTTCAGAAATATCACACCAGCAAGAGCGCTGTTTCTCCCCAATATCTGCACCATTGATTTATACAACAGTTCAATAATCAAGAAGTTCATATTGTGTTAATTCTCAAACTTCAATGTGGCCTATTTTGCTCAGTTTCACAAATGAAAATAGGTGCATTTAAAGTCACAGCAGAACTGATGAGTCTGATCAACACACGGCGATGAATCGTTACAAAATGAATCCACGATTTTGAACAAATGATTCAGTGACTCATTCATAAAGGCAGTCACTTGATTCATTTCTGAATGAATCAGCCATTTGAACGAATAGGTTGAATGAAAGATTCAATGACTCCCTCATTAAGACAGTGACTTGCTGCCACCTACTGGCACTTTTTTGTAACGTCTTTTCAATGCTTTTCTCATTTAACACAATAATGACTTTAAATGATCTTTTGAGGGGAATTTCTCAGACCAAACTGATGTGCAATTGACATCATATAATTAATTATATTAAAAAATCTTAATTACTTGACAGCCCTACATATAATAGAATCACAGAGAAACTGTGAGTGTGTGTGTTCACTTGTGTGTGTGTGTGTGTGTGTGTGTGTGTGTGTGTGTGTGTGTGTGTGTGTCAGTGTTATCTGTTCCACATGTACGTGGGTGTCCGAGCTGGCGGCGGGATCGGTGATGAGATCGAGGACCCTGCAGGCGACCCGTACGAGCTCTACCGGATCCTGTTCGACATCACCTTCTTCTTCTTCGTCATTGTGATCCTGCTGGCCATCATACAAGGTACCGCAGGATATATGTGTGTCCGTTTATATACTGGGCTTTAATGCGTGTCATGCAGAGTGATTATAGTTTACTAAAGCTAAAATTAAAACCATTAAAAAAGATTTTCATTACTTCTCAAAAAAAAGTTTAATTTGAAGTACTAAAATAACTAAAATGTTATTTAAAGGTCCCATGGCATGCTGCTTTTTAGATGCTTTTATATAGGCCTAAGTGGTCCCTAGTACTGTATCTGAAGTCTCTTTCCCGATTTCAGCCTTGGTGCAAAATTTCAGCCACTACGAGCCAGTCCCACAATGAGCTTTCCTTAGGACGTGCCATTTCTGTGTCTGTAGCTTTAAATGCTAATGAGGAGGAGAGAGGCGGGGCAACTGCCATGCTTCACTCGTTTGCAAGCCATGATGTCTCTCGAGGAAAAAAAAATATTGCGCTCGCCTCGCACGGTAGTAGCTCATTTTCTCATGGGCGGGCCAAATTCTCTGGGCGGGCAAAGCAGAGAAAGGGGAGGTAACCTTTCCCCGTATGACGACATAAAGGGAAGATTCCAGATTGGGCCATCTGAGCTTTCATTTTCTCAAAGGCAAAGCAGGATACTTAGGGCTCGGTTTACACCTATCGCCATTTCTAGCCACTGGGGGACCATAGGCAGGCTAGGGGAACTCATATTAATGTTAAAAAACCTCATAAAGTGAAATTTTCATGCCATGGGACCTTTAAAATGTTATTTAAAATGAAATAAAATGAATGAAAACTACGATGGGTCCCAGTGATGTGGTGTAAACGGAGAAGAGGAGCGGTCCAAGAACTGAACCCTGAGGAACCCCAGTGGCCAGTTGGTGTGATTTGGATACCTTCCCTCCCCAAGCCACCCTGAAAGACCTACCTGTGAGATAGTATTCAAACCAGCGAAGTGGAAACCCTGTGATGCCCCATGATGAGAGGGCAGACAGGAGGATCTGATGATTCACAGTGTCAAAAGATCCATCAGAATGAGAACAGATGATTTGAAATCAGCTTTCGCAATCCACAAGGCTTTAGTGACTGACAGTAGTGCAGTCTCAGTTGAATGGCCGCTTCTGAAACCTGATTGGTTAACGTCCAGCTGGTTATTCTGTGAAAGAAATAATGATACCTGGTCGAAAACAACTACTTCAGTTGTTTTCACTATGAAAATAAAAATATATATAAATGCGTTGGGAAATGCCTGTGTTGATGATGTGTGTGAGTGCTGGTGGTCTTTCAGGGTGGCTTTGGGGCAGGGGGGTATCCAAAGCACATCAACTGGTCACTGGGGTTCCTCAGGGTTCAGTTCTTGGACCGCTCCTCTTCTCCTTTTACACCACATCACTCAGTTGAATGGCCGCTTCTGAAACCTGATTGGTTAACGTCCAGCTGGTTATTCTGTGAAAGAAATAATGATACCTGGTCGAAAACAACTACTTCAGTTGTTTTCACTATGAAAATAAAAATATATATAAATGCGTTGGGAAATGCCTGTGTTGATGATGTGTGTGAGTGCTGGTGGTCTTTCAGGGTGGCCTTTCAGGGTGGCTTGGGGCAGGGGGGTATCCAAAGCACATCAACTGGTCACTGGGGTTCCTCAGGGTTCAGTTCTTGGACCGCTCCTCTTCTCCTTTTACACCACATCACTGGGACCCATCATAGTTTTCATTCGTTTTAATTTTAGTGTAGGAGAGATTGCTTGGAGAAGGTGTGAGGGGATTGGGTCTAGAGGGCAGGTTGTAGGATGGCTGGAGAGAAGTTTCGATACTTCTGGCTCAGAGAGGGGGCAGAAGGAGGAGATGGGTGTTTTAGTGTTGGATGTGGTTAGTTTGAGTTCCTGTGTGCGTGGAGCTGAGAACTGACTGCTGGTGGTTCTAGTTTTGTCTGTGAAGAATGCAGCAAAATCATCAGCTGTTAAAGAGGTGGTGGAGGGGGACAGAGAAGAGAATTGAATGTTTTGATGAAAAGATTGCGTGTGTTTGAAGCGCTGTTGATCTTGTTATGGAAATATGATGAAGATGAAAGATGAAAGCAGAGACTGATACATACTCAGGTCAGACGCGTTTTAGTGTTGGATGTGGTTAGTTTGAGTTCCTGTGTGCGTGGAGCTGAGAACTGACTGCTGGGGGTTTTAGTTTTGTCTGTGAAGAATGCAGCAAAATCATCAGCTGTTAAAGAGGTGGTGGAGGGGGACAGAGAAGAGAATTGAATGTTTTGATGAAAAGATTGCGTGTGTTTGAAGCGCTGTTGATCTTGTTATGGAAATATGATGAAGATGAAAGATGAAAGCAGAGACTGATACATACTCAGGTCAGACGGATCTTTTGATTTGCGCCATTTTAAATATGTCTCTATTTTTATTTTTAGTTTATGTTAATACATGTTAAACTACATAAAAATTAGAAATGTTGCCTTGGCAACTAGCTGAAATAAAATAAGTTTAAGATTTTTTTATATATATATATTTCATTTGATTTCAGTTAATGTTTATTTTATTTTAGGTGACAAATGTTTTTTAGCTATATATATATATATATAGTTTATAATTTTTTAATTCATTTTTAGCTATTTCAGTACATTGTTAAACTAAATGAGAGATGTTGCCTTGGCAACTAGCTGAAATAAAATGTTTAAATTATTTAATTTGATTTCAGTTAATGTTTATTTTATTTCAGGTGACAAAAATGTTTTTATTTTTGTTTTAGTTATATATATATATATATATAAGTTTTTTTTGTTTTTGTTTTTTTTTTTAGTTATTTTAGTACATTGTTCAACTAACTGAGAGATGTTGCCTTGGCAACTTGCTGAAATAAAATAAGTTTAAGATTTTTTTTTTATTATTTCAATTAATGTTTATTTTATTTCAGGTGACAAAATGTTTTTTATTTTTGTTTTAGGTATGTATATATATATATATATATATATATATATATACAGTATATATATATAGTTATTCATTATTTTATTTTATTTAGTTATTTATTTGAATTTTTATACATTTTTAGTTATTTTAGTACATTATTAAACTTAAATGAGAGATGTTGCTTTGACAGCTAGCTGAAATAAAATAAGTTTAAGTTGTTGTTGTTTTTGTATTTCTTTTACCAAGTAACAAAAAAATAAAAATAAAAATTTTATGGTTCTAGTTTTAGTTATCAATGATATCCCGGGTTTGAAATCAGTCCTACTCTAATGATGATCCTGATGTGTAATTGGTCATATTGTAAGGTGTTTCATACAGTTTAATGAATCTTATCAGATTTATTGTGTCTGTAAAGGCACTACACGGTTTTCCAGACGCTCGGTCTGGAGTGTTTGACGGATGAGCTGGTGTGATTTGTGTGCAGGTCTGATCATCGATGCGTTTGGAGAGCTGAGAGACCAGCAGGAGCAGGTCAAAGAGGACATGGAGGTACAGAGACTCACACATCCATCAGTCCGTCTGTGTTCAGACCAGTGCCGTCAGTCGCTCTCATGCTCTCTCTCTCCTCACAGACCAAATGCTTCATCTGTGGAATCGGGAACGACTATTTCGACACGACGCCACACGGCTTTGAGACTCACACGTTACAAGAGCACAACCTCGCCAACTACCTGTGAGTGTCGCCTCATGATACACCAGCAGTTATTACAGCTCATTTATATACTACTGTAGTTCCGTCAATATAACTTGGTTCTGTTCTGGGCAAACACTCTCTGCCCATCCACGCAGCCTAGCATGGATAGGAGCAGGGAGAGCAGAATACCCCCCCTAGGGTAACAGAACAGAACCAACATCAATGATAAATGTAGCAGATACCATTAATGTTCTAGGTGATTATTTTAACAACATGATTCAGTGGTCTGACTCAATGATATATTCACTGCCAAGTCCTGACTGGACGAGAGGAGGAGCTGGGGATGGAGGTGGGTGATTAGTTCCTGAGCGAAGCGATAGCTGCTGAATAATGACTGAAGGGACCTTATGAAGGGAATTATGATTGGTGTCGTGATCCTATAGGTAGACGTGGATCAGCTGAGTGTCTGAGCTTGACTAACATGGCCTGCCAGAACTATTGCTACGCTCCATCATTTATTAATAGTTTTACATTTTTATTTTTTTGTGTGTACTACTTTTAAGTGTTATTTTTTTATTTCAGTTATTTCAGAGTTTGTCGTTTTTAGTACTTCAATTTAAGTAAATTTTCCGTTTTTCATCTAATATTTACTTTGTATTACTTTATTTCAGTTACCGAAAATAATTTGTAATAGTTTTAGTGCGGATGTCTGTTGATTTTTCAGATTTTTCTTGATGTACCTGATCAACAAGGATGAAACCGAGCACACTGGTCAGGTGCGTTCTGAGAAGATGATCATATATTATTATTAGTGCTGTCAAAAGTGTTATTAATTATTATATTAATTATGTATATATAAATACACACACATAGAGTATATATTTTAAAAATATTTACATGTATGTACATTTATATATTTATATTCTTATATTATGCATAAATATATTTAATATATAAACACAACATATAACATATTTTTATATACATGCATGTGTTTGTTTGTATTTATATATACATAATACATATACACAGTAAACACACATATATTATGTTATATATTTATATTCTTATATTATGCATAAATATATTTAATATATAAACACAACATATTGTTCTTAAATATATACATGCATGTGTTTGTTTGTATTTATATATACATAATACATATACACAGTAAACACACATATATTATGTAAACAAACACTTTTATTTTGGATGCGATTAATCGCTTGACAGCACTAATTGTATGAAATCTTGATGTGCTTGAGATGTGCGTTCAGTGTCGGGATGATGTATCTGAAGCAGTCATTTTTATAAAGTGTTTTATTTTTTAAAACAAATAAGTTTTATATTAAAAATTATTAGTGTTTGATTTTGTTTATATTTTAAAATAATTTAAATGTTTAAAATTACTTTTAATTTAGCATTTTATGACTATTTATTTATTTATGATTTAATTTATTTGTGATCTGACTGGTTTTCAAAAATATTTATTTTGATTGTTTTTCAGAAATTATTTTAATGTAAAAAAAAAATTATGATTTAATAATTTGCGTTTTAATTTTAGTATTTTTAGAAATATTTAAATTTTATGATTTAATTTGTTTTTGTTTTATTTTTATTGTTTTTTTAGAAATTATTTAAATTAAAAAAATATATGATTTAATTAATTTTTACTAAGTGTTTGGCATTTTATGATTTAATTAATTTATTTATTTTGATTGTTTTTCAGCAATTATTTTAATTCTACATTTTTTATGATTTAATCATTTGCGTTTTATTTTTATTATTTTTAGAAATATATTTTAATTTTACATTTTATTATTTAATTTGTTTTTGTTTTATTTGTATTGTTTTTTTTTGTTTGTTTTTTTAATTTTTATGATTTAATACATTTTGTAAATAACTTATTTGATTGGTTTTATTTTAGAAATATTTTAATTTTGCATTTTATGATTTAATTGATTTTGATTAAGTGTTTAATGCACACCTGATGGAAGCAGGCAATTGTTGCATGACGTGTGTGTGTGTGTGTGTGTGTTTGTGTGTCTCTTTGTGTGTGTGAGTGAGTGAGTGTTTGTGTATGTGTGTGAGTGTTTGTGTGAGAGAGAATGAGTGAGTGAGTGTGTGTGTTGTGTGTCTCTGTGCGTGTGTGCGTGCGCGCGTGTGTGTGTGTGTCCGTGTCTGTAGGAGTCGTACGTGTGGAAGATGTACCAGGAGCGATGCTGGGATTTCTTCCCGGCTGGAGACTGTTTCCGTAAGCAGAATGAAGACCAGCTGGGCTGAAGTGAGCCACGTTTCCTCCGGATCCAATCCAGTGCCAATCCAGTGGAGACTCTGTGTGTCTGTCTCTCTCTCTCTCTCTCTCTCTCTCTCCGTCTGCTTTGGTTTCAAACCTTTCTTTTCCTTTTCAGTCCCTCAACAAAAGACAGAACAGCTCGACACGTTGCCTTCTTTGAGCCCAGAACCATTGCACAAGGTTTTTTCGTGTTTCTTGAGAAACTCTGGGGTGACGCACAAGCGTTTGGACAGCATGATGCCAAAAGCACGCGTGTTTGTGCGTGTGTTCACACTCCCTCGGATCCCCTGCCTGCTTGCCCGTAGAGAACTCAAACCTTCGTCAAGTGCCTTACCTCCATCACATCTGAGCTATGCAACACCTGCGTTCCCTCCCGATGTCGTGGAGGTCTGTCCGTGTTCAGTCTCCTGGTTTCAGATGGAAATGCTCTCGTTTGGCCGTTCGTATGTCGTAGCTTTGCTGATTTGTGCTTTTGTTTTGAAGGACAAATAAAGATTGATGCAATAAATCTCTTCTGTCAAAGCAGTGGCTCATTTGACATCTTTACACACGCTTTGAGTCGTTTGTTTATTAGAAAAGCCGCTTCTTCCTTCACCTGACCAGCGGCATCTTGCATGTACAGGTAAACTCAAACTCAGACTCTTGTGATGCTGTAACGTCGAACACGGATCCTCACAGCAGAGATTCACAAACTTCTGTCAGCTCAAACCCTTTGAGATTTTGAGTTTCAATAATTTAGCATCACATTCACATGTTTACGGCTCTCTGATGTCAGTTAATGGACGCATTACTGTACATGCAGGTAAACAAACAGAATATTTATTTTTCATTAAGTGCTTTATTTATATGTATATGACTTTTTATTAATTTTGTTTTCATTGTTTTAATTTTACATTTTTAATATTTTTATTTTTTTATATTTCTTTTAATCTTACATTTATGAATTAATTAATTTTAAGTTTTATTTTGATTGTTTTTCAGAAATTGTAGTAATTTTGTTTTTATTATTTAATTTTAGTACTTTGTCATTTTAAAAATTATTTTAATTATAAAAAATATTTTAATTGTACTTTTTATGATAAAAGTTTTGTATATTTGATTTATTTTAATTCTAACTTTCATAAATTTTTAATAGGTGTTTTATTTTGATTGTTTTTATATAAAAATATATTTATTTTAATTTTACATTTTTATGATTTAATTTTTATTATATGCTTTATTTTTATAAATACATTTTTAGTAAGTGTTTTATTTAGATTTTTTTATATAAAAATATTTATTTTAATTTTACATTTTTATAAATTAATTTTTAGTATTTTATTTTGATTGTTTGTGTTTTTTACTGTTTTTATTTAAAAATATTTATTTTAATTTTACATTTTTATAAATTAATTTTTAGTATTTTATTTTGATTGTTTGTGTTTTTTACTGTTTTTATTTAAAAATATTTATTTTAATTTTACATTTTTATAAATTAATTTTTAGTATTTTATTTTGATTGTTTTTATATAAAAATATTTATTTTAAGTTTACTTTTTTTTGTTATATACTTTATTTTGATTGTTTTTATTTTAAAATTGTATATTTTATGATTTAATTTTCAGTAAGTGTTTTACTTTCTTTCTTTTTTGTGTGTGTGTGTATTTTAATTTGACATTTTTATAATATTTCCATCATTTCTAGCATGTCATCATCTCATGAGCCACTGCAGTGTCCAGGTGAGGAGTCCGCAGTGTGTGGATCTGATGCTGATGATGTTCTGGTGTTTGTCCTGTAGCTCTGCCGTGTTCAGTGATGCTCCATCACGCTGTAATAATCCGTGTTCTCACACACACACACACACACACTCACACTCACACTCACACAGACACAGACACACACACTCCCACCCACACTCACGCTCACACACACACACACTCACACACACACACACACACACACACACACACTCACACACACACACACACACACACGTGTTATTTAATCCATGCACTTCTGGCTTTATGTGACCTTTAGTGTGACTGCAGATGACCACACGATCGTCACCATCGACACCGAGCAGAGGCTCAAGGACAGACAGACAGACAGACAAACAGAAAGCATGAAGGACTGTCATTTTTATGATTTAATTCTTTTTTAGTAAGTGTTTTATTTTCATGTTTTAAAAAAATAATAATTTTACATTCATGATTTTATGCATTTTTAGTAATCGTTCTATATGATCCGTTTTTTTTTTTTTTTTTTTTTTAGAAATTATTCTAATTTTACATTTCAATGATTTATTTAATTTTGTTTTAATTTGATTTAAAATATTTTAATTTTACATTTTTTATTTTATTTTGCAGGCGTTTATTTGATTTCATTTTAGAAGGGTTTTTTTATTTTACAATTTTGAGCGTTTTATTTTGATGTTAAAATATTTTTTTATTTGACGTTTTAATGATTTAATTCTAGTGCTATCAAATCGATTGATCGTGATGTGTATATAAATACACACAAATGCACGCAATATATATTCACATTTATGTATAATATAAATCATATAAATATGAATAAATATAAATATCACGATTAATCGATTTGACAACACAATTTAATTTTGTACGTTTTATTTGCTAGATTTTTTTAGAAACTTTAAGTTTGCATTTTCATGATTTTATACATTTTTGGTCATTTTATTTTGACTAAATATTTATTTTAATATGACATTTTTTATGATTTCATTCATTTTTAGACGGACAGACTATAGAATATAAGAATATAATTAGTAGTAGTATTTGAAATGAATGTGTATATTTAATAATTATTTATTAACTCATTCAGTGTGGTACCCAGAGTACTTTATCACTGAAATCATTTTTGAAGCTCATTCTAGGGAGCATGAAATAAATGAATAAAGAAATCAATAAAAATGGGCTGTTTTCCCAAAGGAATAATACTTTTTTTTTTTTTAATGCATAATGTTTCTGCTAGGGGTCAGTTTAGTCAGCAGTAGGTCAGCATGCAGGTTGTGTATGTAGATGTTGTCCAGCACAGATCAGCTGCTGCAGAGTTTATCTAGATCTGCAGCCGTGAACTGAAAGGCCTTGAGCCGCAGTGTCTTGCTGAGGGGGCTTCAGACACACAGACGGCTCTAGTGTCTCCAGAGTCTCATCGACCGCTGCTTCTTAAAGGTCTCTCAGCACACCAGGCTAAACTGATGAGTTTGCTAATAACAGAATGTCACATTGGGCTGCTGCTGAGAGGAGAGAGACAAACACAGGCAACAGACTCGTCAGAAGAGAAGAGAAAACACTTCCGCTGCATTACAGTATTTTGGTGTAAATTCATCTTTTGTTTAGAATCCAGTCCAGTGTGACGCCCTCGTCCTCAAAAACATGAACAAGAGACTCGGATGACGTTAAATACAGTTCATATGCAGTCCGGATGAATATGATCTGAGCTGAACTAAACAAGTGTTTACTTTTCAGTTTTTTTGTTTGTTTTATTTTAAGACATTGCATGTGCTTTTGTCATTGTTATTTATTCATTAGTAATTAAGTATAATGAATAAAATGATAACTTATAATTACAAGTAAAATATAAGAAATACAAGTAAAACAAATTAATGTAGCTTTTATTTAATTTTAATTAAAATTTTAGTTTTTCAGTTTAAGCGAATTTCAATTATTTGCCAAGGCAACATTCTATTATTATTATTAATTTCGTTTGCTTGTTTATTTTTCATGGTAATTTTAGTTTAGTTTGTGCTTTTTTCATTTTTATTTTATTCATTATAATTGCAAAAAAGTATAGCTAATAATTTAATAATAATTACAAGTAAAATAAAATCAATTAAAGAATTTATTTATTTAGCTTTTATTTTAATTTCAGTTTTAGTTTATACTTATTTCAGTTAGTTGCCAATGCAACATTACTTTTTTACATTTTTCATCTTATATTTATGTATATATTGATAGGTTTTACGTGTTTCTGTTTTTCATCTAATTCTATTTCTGAAATGATTTGTAATCGTTTGAGTGAACAGTGACAGCACTGATAATCCAGATAGAATCTCTGAAAACATCTCAATATTTTTTTCACCTATGTATACAGTGGGGGGAATATGTATTTGATCCCCTGCTGATTTTATAAGTTTGCCCACTTACAAAGAAATGAAGGGTCTGTAATTTTTATGGTAGGTTTATTTTGACGGATAGAGACCAAAAACAAAAAACAGTCAGCAAGCAAAACATTGGTAACGCTCTACTAATGCACTGCAACCCTGCTCAAGAAGGCACAAGCACAGCCCGTTTAAAGTTTGCCAAAGAGCATCTAAATGATTCAGAGAAGGCTTGGGAGAAAGTGCTGTGGTCAGAGGAGACGCTCGCCGTGTTTGGAGAGAGAGAAATGCTGACTGACCCCGAGAACAGCATCCCTACAGTCGAGCACGGAGCTGGAAACATTACGCTTTGGGGCTGTTTTTCTGCTAAGGGTACAGGACGACTTCAGCGCATTGAGGGGCAAATGGACGAGAACCTCCTTCCCTCAGCCAGAACACTGAAGAAGGGTCACGGACGGGTCTTCCAGCACGACAACGACCCGAAACATACCGCCAAGGCAACAAAGAGGTGGCTCAAGAAGAAGCACATTAAGCTCATGGAGGGGCCGAGCCGGTCTCCAGACCTCAATCCTGTAGAAAATCTGTGGAGGGAGCGGAAACTTCCAGTTGCCAAACGACAGCCAAGAAAGCTTAAGGATTTAGAGAGGATCTGTAAAGAGGAGTGGATGAGATGTGTGCAAACCCGGTGACCAGCTACAAGAAACGTCTGACCTCTGTGCTTACAAACAAGGGTTTCTGCACCAAGTACTAAGTCATGTTTTGCTTGGGGATCAAATACTTATTTCACTCACTCAAATGCAAATCAATCTCTAACCTTTATATAATGTGTGTTTTCTGGATTTTTTGATTGGTATTCTGTCTCTATACGTTAAAATAAACCTACCATTAAAATTACAGACCCTTCATTTCTTTGTATGTGGGTAAACTTTCTGTACATTTTCTGGAGAACCAGACAGGGATCCTGATTCAGAGAGTCTGTGTTGTGTTCTGTATTTAATGCTTTGGTTTAAATGAACTGAATGAATGATGCTCTCTAACAGTCGGCGCTGGTCTGGTGTGTTTAGTGTACAGTGTGTTTTTCTGTGTGTGTGGGTCGTCTGTTTGAGTCCCATCCGATCGTTGAGGCTGTGGATCTGCTTCAGGCTGCTGTGGGTTAATGAAGGTTTAAGTGTCACTTACAGCCTGCAGGAAACACTAGAAAACGTTTGATCAGCATCTAATCAAAGCATCAATTAATCAAGATTACAGCTTTAATTGAGGTTTAATTGTGAAGCACAGAATGTGTGTAATCGTGTTACCATCCGTCAGGAGCTTAATATCCTCATATCCTCTGCATTATTCTGCAGCTCTGTTTAACTCTCTCTCTGTGTGTGTGTGCTATGAGTGTGTGCGTGAGTGTGTGTGTGTGTGTGAGAGAGAGAGTGAGTGTGTGTGTGTGAGTGTCTGTGTGTGTGTGTGTGAGTGTCTGTGTGCGTGTGCGTGTGTGTGTGTGTGTGAGAGAGTGTGTGTGTGTGTGTG
>NW_015506328.1:297974-298205 GCF_001515645.1 Sinocyclocheilus grahami | reverse complement strand
AGTGTGTGTGTGTGAGTGTGTGTGTGTGAGAGAGAGTGTGTGCGTGTGGTGTGTGTGTGAAAGAGTGTGTGTGTGCGTGCGTGCGTGTGTGTGTGAGTGAGTGAGAGAGTGTGTGTGTGTGAGTGTGTGTTTGAGAGTGTGTGCGTGTGTGTGTGTGTGTGATTGTGTGTGTGTGTGTGTGTGCGTGTGCGCGTGTGCGTGTGTGCGTGTGTGTGTGTGTGTGTGTGTATA
>NW_015506328.1:290119-297886 GCF_001515645.1 Sinocyclocheilus grahami | reverse complement strand
GGGGGGATATTTATGTGTGTGTTTGTGGGCTGAACACCTGCTCAGTGTGTGTCTCATCTAGTGTTCATTGCTCTTTATGTGTTGTCATTCGTTTTATTACACTTCTTTCACAGAAAAGCACTTCAGGTCTCATGAATCCACATCAAATCACATCCATGTCCATCTTTCCTTCTTCAGAGTATCTGATGGATTTTAAGACCAAGAACACAAATTGAAAAGGTAAGTAATAGTCAGTTATGATTTCACTTTTACTTCACTGAGGAGTAATTCACCCAAAGATCATCATCTCAAGCTGATTGTGCTGAAACACAGATGATTCTTCCTCAAGCTCTCGAATCTCATTCACATCTTCACATGCTGTAGAGCTGCTGAAATTACTTTTGCTTTAGAATCTATGAATTTTACAACATTAACAGTTATTTTCCTTTTAATTTCTGCAGCTCTATTCAGTTCAGGTTTTGTTCTCATCTGATCGAGTCAGTGCAGTTAAAACAATAATATGACTGAATATTAATTGTCTTTTAAGCCCCAAAATGTATCATATTCCCATCAACACTGTCAGATAAATGAGTGAATGTTCATGACACCTTCAGCTCCTCACTGGTGTGATCTGCAGAAGTTCACGTCTGTCCTTCATCTGACTCTAATGGGTTGAGATCAGTTGATGAAGCTGATGTTCAGAGGAAGGACAGACGTGTGTCTGTGAGATGAACGCTGTTGTTTCTCCTGCAGCAGTGATCAGAGGAGAAGCTGGTGTTTTATTGTGCTGATGGAGCATGTGATCGTCCTCCAGACAGAGCCGCACCGATAAACACAGAACGACAGGACGGGAGCGCTTGACATTTCCTGTGGCGTGAGTGAGTGAGTGTGTGTGTGTGTGTGTGTGTGTGTGTGAGCAGCAGATGGTGTACTGTGCTGGACGTGTGACGCATCAGAGGAGCATTTAGGATTCACATTCACTTCAGTCGTTCATAATTAGATGTGTTTAAGGCTGAAGTTCAAGGTCCGATTATAATCACACACACATACACACACTCACACTCACTCACACACAAGTGCATGCACTGACACTCACACGCGCGCACACACTTTCACTCACATTCGAACACTCTCACTTACTTTCACGCACACACTCACTTACTCACACACACATACACACGGCCATACTCACACTCACTCGTACTCTCACACACAGACACTTCCACTCACACTCACTCTCACTCATACTCACACACACGTGTGCATGCACTCACACTGACACTCTTACTGTCACACTCTAACTCATACTCACACACACTCACTTTCACACACTCTTACTCTCACACACGTGCATGCACTCACACTGACACTCTTACTGTCACACTCTAACTCATACTCTCACACTCACTTTCACGCACTCTTACTCTCACACACTCACTCATACTCACACACACATGCACTCACACTCATATTCACACACTCTTACTCTCACACACGTGCATGCACTCACACTGACACTCTTACTGTCACACTCTAACTCATACTCTCACACTCACTTTCACGCACTCTTACTCTCACACACTCACTCATACTCACACACACATGCACTCACACTCATATTCACACACTCTTACTCTCACACACGTGCATGCACTCACACTGACACTCTTACTGTCACACTCTAACTCATACTCTCACACTCACTTTCACGCACTCTTACTCTCACACACTCACTCATACTCACACACACATGCGCATGCATTCACACTGACACACTCTTACTCTCACTCTCACACTCTCACTCATACTCACACACATACTCACACTTTTTCCATTGTCTTTTAGATTATTGCGTAAAATCAGCTCTGTGACCAATGAAAGATTAAGATTCTTATTTGTTTTGTCTTCTCAAAGAATACAACTTTTATGAATTTTGAAGCCTAATTGCAGAAGTAAAAAGCTAAACGTAGACTATAAACAAGCTGTATCACATGACTTCAACATCACCATTAATCTCCAGCAGCTCCTTCAGTCTTTATTTAACAGCATTTTCCCTGTTTGAAAGACAAAGTAGATACATGATAGACTATGTTTTTACTCACACTCTGTAATAATGGACAGGCGTCTCTTATTGACTGAGGACTTGCAATAGCGCTGAAGAACATCAGAAACCTTAAGATCAGTCTGTGGACTGAAACCTCTTCCAGAAGAACAGGAGATGATTGTGACGTCAGCAGAGGTAAGGAGAACCTGCTCTATGTGAACCTTCATCATGTGTTTAAAGAGCTCAGACCACGAGGAGCTTCATCCTCTTTAATTCACATTAGCACATCAATAAAATCAGCTTATAAAGATTAGAAGTCGCATGATAAAGAGACGATCGTGTAGCTGCTCACTTTTTTACCTGTTGGTGGTTGAACATCCCATATGCCAAAAACTGTATTTTCAAATATATTTCACAAATATGCAAAAAAATGGCAAAAATATATATTTGCTAAAATATGTTTCGAAATATATTTAGGTAAATATATTTTGGCCATTCTTTAAATATTTTGAAATATATTTTAAAATATATATTTGTGGCCAAATGGGATGTTCAGCCACCAATAAATATAAAAATATATATTAATAAATTTTTTAAAGAGCATTTAAAAATATATTTTGCTCTATGTATTTCACGTTTGAAGAAAATTGTAATTGTTGTCTGTAACACAAATAACAACATCTGAATAAAATTAAACCATGAATGCGTGTAAAATGCTACTCGCTCATTCTCTGAATGCTGAGAGCTGTTTAAACACACACATATATACTGTAAGGGTTTGTGTGGTGTAGTGGCTGTATGTCAGCCGTGTGAATGAGTGAATGTCTTGACATTTAGCAGCACATGAAGTCAATGACTCCATTAGGTTTATATTTGTTCAACATGCTCCGTGTTAATAATGCATGAGCTGCAAAGGCCACACAGATTTCCTCGCCGAGCGCTTCCTTCAAGAACGACAACTGACAGACTGAGGGAGTGATGAAGATGAAGCTCTGATTCAAGCCTCCGCAAAGACAAAAACAGAGGCAGAGCGGAGCAGAAGCTTCAGAGATCGATAATCCAAAAAAAGCCCACGTTACGCAGAGAAAGGTCAGAGAGACTGAAACACACTGCTGTTTTATGATCTCCATCGTATGATTGTGTGGCTTTGATAAACGCTGATCTGAGCAAACTGTGTTCGCGTTATTGTCAGGAATCATTCACGGTGCATTGAAGCCTAATAAAGCAAACGATTCACCTGCGGTCGAATGTGTTTATCGGGATGAGATGTCAGATGAGACGCATGTGTTCAAAGCAAAGCTGATTAAAGCATAAGCTGAAGAGCAATCAGACAGAATGAGGCTGATGGACGGAGATACACGCAAACACAGACGGATTGGGTTCAAGAACTGACACCAGAGCGGCTCAGTCACCCGATCTGACGCTGAAAACACTCGTGTCAATCACACACTCATCTCAACCCAGAACCATGCAGGTTAGATGTGTTTATGACGGTCTTACATTTTAAAAGGCATGAAAATGTGCTAAAAAATGACCGTTCTGTCAGCATAAACCTTTCTGTGAAGCACATAAGAAGATATTTTGAGAAATGTCTGAGTGCTTTTGTTCGTACACTGCCAAATAAGATGTTCTTACTTGCAGTGGAAATATCTAAAATCCTTAAATCATGATACATTTACTGGAGAAGCAAGATGAGTGAAGATTCTGACGGCACCCATTCACTGCAGAGCATCCACTGCTGAGACACTGATGCAATGCTACATGTCTCCAAACCTGATGAAGAAACACACTCATCCTGATCTCGGATGATCTGAGGGTGAGCACATTTTTTTGTGCTTTTTCATTTTCGGTTGAACTATTGCTTTAACACTCTTTTTTTTCTCCTAATGAAATGAATGTACTATATTTCAGTTTGATAATGTTTTTTGCTTTCATATTTTGTATTTTTAGGGGATTTTGTGGCACTAAATTATATTTACACCGTAGTTATGATCCATTAATCGCTTTTTGAGCATAGACCTGAAAAAAAATTTCCAACGTAAACTGTGGTACATCTGGAATGCTTTAGAGCACAAAGTTTGGTTTTCTTTCTTCTGCCAAGAAGTGAAAAAAGTCAAATAAAAAAGTGAAAAAGTTATAGAATTTTAAGTATATTAGTATGAAAAATGCACAAAAGTTTTATTTTATTTTATATGATATATATAGTTTCCAAAACCCGTTTCACTTTAAATCTGCATGTAAATCAAAGTTATAAATCTAAACAAATTGTGTTCCAAATTTGAGGTTGATATCTCAAAAAATTAGCTTTCAGTAAGATTTCGTTTGGCCGCAGTACCAGATGTTTCCACTAGATGACATTTGTATTACCATTAATTTCCAGTGCAAACAGTGCAACTATTTATTTACTTTTTTCAGGACCTTTATTTAATTTTATTTAATTTTATTTAAAATTGAATTATATATATATATAATTTTATTTTATTCAATTTAATAAATGTTGTTTTATTTTCACATTGCACCAGAGAGTTAAGTTTTAACTATTCCTTTCCTTTAATAATATCTTGCTCATTACATTTACATGCTAAATAAGTTACAGTGCATTTAATGTGTGCTACACCAGATGTTGACTTTAACTGAAATAGATTAGATCAGTTGGTTCCAGTGCCGTTTCTTAATTTAAAACTTAATTTTTTGAGTAGTTAACTTAAATATTTAATTGAAAGTTGTCACAACTCAACATGATTGATGCAAACATTTTTATATTGATGCACACTCACACACACACACACACACACACACACACACACACACTCTCTCTCTCTCTCTCACACACACACACACACACACTCACACTCACACACACACACACACACACACTCACACACACACACACACACACACTCACACACACACACACACACACACACACACTCACACTCACACACACACACTCACACACACACACATTAGAGGTGAATACTGATGAATGATTTCAGTGCAGTGTTTCTGTTCGACTGAAGCAGCAGCTGAAATCCTGCAATACGGCTGCAGGCAGATGGTCAGCGGATTGAGTTGCTGATCGCTGCGACACCGGATGGCCTGGATTACAAACCACTGAAAACCAAGACAAGCGTCAGATGTGTGTCTGGTGTCGCGTGGATGTCTGAATGCGCTTCAGTCAATTCAGCGGGATACGATTAATGGTCTACATCATCAAATATTCATCACACTGCTTCAATACACACCACTGCATTTACAGTCTTCAAGAAGAAGAACATCACAGTAATCCACAGCACTCCAGTCCATCAACCTCCAACTTCTGGAGAAGACAAAAGCTGAAACTAATCCAGCATTAAGACGTTTATAACTAAAATACATTGAGTCCATAATCCATAATAACGCTTCCTCCAGTGAAAAAGCCTCTCTGCTGTTGTCTCTCACATATGTGTTTAGAGCTGTTTTGGCTTGATGCTTGATCTGTGCAGATTTCTCTCCTGATTCACACATCAGTTCTGCTGATGCTGTTATTTTCAGTCTGTGGTAGCGGTGTGTGTGTGTGTGTGTGTGTGTGTGTGTGTGTGGGTCAGTAAGGAGGACGCAGCGCTGGTCTCAGGATCCTCATCTCCATTATTTCTCGTCATGATCTGAGTGCAGCGCTGGAGGAGCTCACGATCACTCGAGTGTGAGTGTGTTTGTGACGTCTGCGTGTTCTGATGGAGCATTTCGCTCACAGTGGATTTATAAACGCAGGAGGAGTAAAACCGCAGACGTTTACCATGTTTACCCGAGGACATCTGCTGCTGGACGAGTTTTCTGTAAGTAGAGCGGGGCATGTTGTCACACTTTTCCCTCCAGTGAACAAACCTGGAAATCTGGACTTCAGCGTCATTGCGAGATCGCTGGACAGTGACACGCTGAGCCTTATAGCGGGGCATGTTGTCACACTGTGCGGGGTAAGTTGTCACAGCTGTTTATTGATTTGAATATCTGTCTTGCTCTCCTTTCATTTTTACATTTAATATGTTTGTTTAAATACAGTAGAAGACTATTTAAAAAAATACTGTATATAAATAATATACAAAAATATCAAACCGTTGTTTAGTTACTGATGAGCTAATATTAAAATAAAACACGTGACAACTTGCCCCAACCTGATTTTTGACCTGAGATTTGAGAGCTTGAGTGATTTCACACACATCCGCCGAGAAGCAGAAGTGAGTCTGGATCTGTGGATGTGTTTCTGTCCGTCTCTGGTTTCCTCTTCAGGACTAATCACACACGAGTCCTGCAGAGATCAGAGATCTGACCTGAGACGCTGTAAAACACTCAAGCCAGGCATATTCACAGCCCAGATGAGTTTAGAGTCGCTGGGGTTGAGATCAGGGTCTTTAGGATGATGGATGAACCAATATGAGTGTAATTATTGTCACGCTCCTAATAATTCATCCAGCACATGACGACCTTTAACACTGAAATGTGTCAGTTTTTGTTTCAAAGTTTCAATAAACATTTTGAAAATCTATTTGATGCTAAACTGTCGTCAAAATGCTTATAAAACAACATTGAACTGGTTTCATGTTTCAATGTTTCGTCTAGATTTATGGCAAAAAATTGAACTGGTTTTTTGTATGTTTCGTCTAGATTTATGGCAAAAAAAAAAAATATATATATATATATTTGAAATATATGCTAAATAGATGAAACTCGAATTGAAAATATATTTAGTTTCAACCTTTGTATACCAAAAAATATATTTTAAAATGTGTTTCAGGGGCAAGAAAATAAATTTCCAATCTTACAGTAGGACGACAAAGTTTTTCTTCAAATGTGACATATGGATTAGACTGAAATATATGAAAGGAAATATATATTTTAAATACTTTTGAAAGGTATATTTGTAGCATCAAAATATATATACAACAAAAAAAAGGCCAAAAAATGTATATTGGTTGAAAATATATTTATGTATATATATATTTTGAAACAGATGTCATCAGATATGCTTGCTGGCCATTTTTTGTATATTTTGAAAGATATTTTAAAAAATATATATTATAAAAATTATATATGTATATATATATAGGCATATTGAAACTATGTTGAAACAATGTTGCAATGAAGCGTGTGAAAGCTTGATCCGTTCCTTCTGAAGAGTCACAGTGTAAAGAAAATCGAAACAGTTTTGTCCCTAAAACCTTGACAAACTTGAGACCTCAGGACCAAAATAAAGAATAAATAATGTATGATGCGACCCGTTTAAAGCATGCAGATGAATTCTGAATGATGAATGATGAGCATATTCCTCGATAATCAGCCCGTTTACAGGGTCACAGAGCAAAACCCTCGCGGGTCAGAATGCGAGTGGGTTTGTGTAGTTTTGTTGAATGAGAAATGGAGTTTAAGCTTAAAATGAAAACACATATCTGCCAACGGGAACAGAAAGAGCAGAAACTCACTTCGTTTTGGCCAATTTCTCAGAAAGACTTCAGTCAGTTTGCATCTCAAGTAAATTCACTTTGATTTAAGAAGGTTTAGACATCTGGAAAACGATGAGGAAGAGCAGCAGTTTCCTTGCAGTGTTGTTGAACACAAATGCACTGCATGATGAATGAGCTGCAGGACCTTCAGCGTCAGCAGCTTCACCTGAGACTCAAACTGCAGCGCTGGAGGAAGTGTGTCCATCACAGCAGAGCTCAGGGACATTAGACACGGGTCAGATCACTTCACACACACACACACACACA
>NW_015506328.1:277925-289872 GCF_001515645.1 Sinocyclocheilus grahami | reverse complement strand
CACCACCACTGCGATGCTATAGAAGAACCATTTTTGGTTCCCCAAAGAACCCGTTTTTTAATACCCATTAAAATAAATAAATAAAATAATTGTTAACTGAAAAAAAAAATATTTTTTTTTAGCTTTTAATTTTTTTAATTTCATTATTATTATTTTTTTTTCCAAGACAACATTTCTCATTTTTATTTCGTTTAACTTGATGTTCTAAAATAACTAAAACTTAAAATAAAATAAAATATATATATAGACATTTAAACGCAACAAAAATTCATTAAAATGCCCAAAACACACAACAAAAGTACGTACCAAAAAAGCTAATTACTAGAACAAAATTTAACATGAAAGAAGAAAAAAAAAGTTAAATAAAATTCAAAATATGAACCAAAACTATAGTCCAAAGAACCTTTCAGTGAACATTTGAATAAATAACCTTTCTCCACTATAAAGAACAACGGAAAGGTTCCGTGGATGTTGAAGGTTCTTCATAGAACCATCGGTGCCAGTAAAGAACCTTAATTTCAAAGAGTGCAGAACCATATCTGGATCAGCTTTCAGTGAACAGTTCTTAAAATATTTTTTTCTTAGTCTGAAGAACATTTGAGTAATGTACAGAACCTTTGTCGATTATAAAGAGGTTCAGAAGATGTTAAAGGTTCTTAAGTGCCAATAAAGTAATGCATTGCGATTTAAACTGATGCACATGACTAGAACCGTCAGTTTAAAGCAAATGATGATTATACTTATATAATATCTGCCGTCGTCACACCTGTCTGAGGCTTTAGTAGATGATTTATATGTAATTCTGTGAATCTCACTAATGCAGCTAATGTTGAATGAAGTCTCACTTCTAGAGGATGATGATCGCTGAACAATCAAGCATGCATTTCTTTCCAAATGGACTTTAAATGGGATGATATAATGACTTCAAATGAAAAGACAGTATTAGTATAATAGTTCTTACATTAGCTCTTGTCGTTTAATCTGTAGAGATCTAATGTCTTTTTTAGATGATTTTGATGATGACGTTCTGATGAACTAAATCAATGAACCTACACAAA
Organism: Sinocyclocheilus grahami; assembly: GCF_001515645.1. Lineage (NCBI taxonomy): Eukaryota > Metazoa > Chordata > Actinopteri > Cypriniformes > Cyprinidae > Sinocyclocheilus > Sinocyclocheilus grahami. Next base: position 288,814 of record NW_015506328.1, on the reverse strand, counting down.
AAATTAAATTGAAATAAAACTCAGCAGTTTAGAGATGTTTACACGCACATTAAGGTTTCTGACAGACACTTTAACATATTTTGATTCTTAAAGTGATCTAAAAATACATGATAGTTTCTAAGATAAAATCAGTGTTATTTTAGTATATAATAGGTTTTATTAATATTTTGAATTTGATTTTAGTTTTAGATTTTAATTTTAATTATTAGTAATTTTGTTATGTGCTTTTAACATTTGTGTTCGTTTTTGTTTAGTTTCTTTAAAAATTTTTTTATTTCAGGTTGTTTAGTTCCATTTTCATTTTGATTTATTTCCAGTTAGACATTTTAGTATTTCAACTTTAAATTTAATTTAATTTAATTTAATTTCAGCTTTATTTCTAAGAACAAAAATGTTTTTAATAGTGTTAGTTTTAGGTAACAAAAATAACCCTGGAATAAATATCCAGATTATTCAGGTTTATTTTATTTTTATGACAGTTTTAGTTATTTTTGTGCTTCAAGTTAATCTTATTTCAATTTGTTGCCACGGCAACATTTCTAATTTTCTTTTATTTGAAGTTTTTCATCTAATATTTGCATTTCAGTACAGCTTTATTTCAAAGACAATAACCCTCGGTTAAAGATTCAGACTATTTCGATTCATTTATTAATTCAGTTTTAGTTTTTATTTATTTTCAGTTTTAAACACTTACAATAAACAAAAATTATTAATGTTGCCTTACTGAAATAAGTTTTTCATCTAATATTTACATTTTGTTAATTTAGCTTCTTTTTTTAATTAACAAAAAAGTTTTCATCCTTTTAGTTTTAGTTAATTTAATAATAACCCTAGATTAAAGATCTAGCCTATTTAGGTTTATTTTATCTCTCTTTTTTCAGTTTTAATTTAGTTGTTTTAATTATTTATTTTCAGTTAGACATTTTAAGCACTTAAAATAAACAAAAATTCGCCTTACAAACTGCTTTTCATCTAATATTCATATTTCGTGTTATTTCAGCTTCTTTTTTTTATTAAAAAAAATGTTCATACTTCTAGTTTTAGTTAGCAGTAATAACCCACAGCTAATAGAAGAGCTGTCATCTTCAGTCTGATGTGTGTCTGTGTGTTTCTTCAGGAGATGGACGTGCTGAAGCGCGTGTGAATCACGATGGACGGAGAGAAGAACGTCACCGTCAGCTCCAACATCTCCAGCGCGCACAGCCTGTGGGAGGCGGTCTCCATAGCAACCGTCTCCGCTGTGGTCAGCCTCATCACCATCGTCGGGAACGTTCTGGTGATGCTGTCCTTCAAAGTGAACAGCCAGCTGAAGACGGTCAATAACTACTACCTGCTGAGCCTGGCCTGCGCTGACCTCATCATCGGCATCTTCTCTATGAACCTTTACACGTCTTACATCCTCATGGGCCGCTGGGCTCTGGGAAATGTGGCCTGCGATCTGTGGCTGGCTTTGGATTATGTGGCCAGTAACGCATCTGTGATGAACCTGCTGGTCATTAGTTTCGACCGATTCTGCTCAGCAAGGATGCATTCATTTGATCAAAAATCTATAAAAATAGGAAATATTATTGCAATTTAAAATCGCAGTTTTCTATGCGAGTATCTGTTAAACTGTAATGTATTTCTGTGATGCGCAGCTGTATTTTCAGCATCATTCCTCCAGTCTTCAGTGTCACATGATCTTCTTCGGATGGAGATTTACTGCTGATCACAGAACCGTGCTTCACTGAAAGATACGCACGACAATCAGCTTCTGTCGAATCGCGATCTTGATTCCATTTAGATTTATCGTGCAGCCCTAGTCCCAGTTCACTTTTAAACCTTTAAATCAATTTTCCTGATTATACTTACATTAAGTAATGTTTATACCTGATTATACTTAAGTAACATTTTCAATGCAGGACTTTTACTTGTATCAGAGTATTTTTACAGTGTGTTATTAGTGCTTTATACATTATGAGGTAAAGGATCTTAATACTTCGTCCACAACAATATTTAATGAGGTTAACTTATAACGTCCAGTCTGCACAAGATCAACAAGCGAGTTTGCTTTGCGACCCCTTTAAATACAAGATAAGCATTCGATCTACGTCAGAGCGTCAGAGTGTCCACGAATCTTTCTACAGTGTTGTTGGCAGGGCGGCAAGAGCGATTTTTGATGCTCTCGACGGCGGTGGTGTGAACACGCAGCGTTACTCTATGTGTTGACGTCATTTTAACTGAAACAGGGTGGGACATATCAAGCAGCCCCACCCCTTTTTAAAATAGCCAATAGCGTTCGTTTATATCACAGCTTGGGTTAGAGCCGTTCAGAGCCGTTGAGCTCCGTAAAGCCACATTTGACAGCCACAATCTCATCCATATTGCTGTAAAATATAGCATTCTGTGTAGAATTCAGATAGCTCCGATACATTTTGTGGTCTGCGGCGACTCGCACATGTGATCCGCTCCGTGCTATCATGTCTCTGGACCAGAGCAGAGTGTGTGTGCGGTGCGGTGGTTAGCGGGACACAGCGCCAAACCAGACTTCTTTTCTTCCTCAATGGAAAGCATATTTACACTGTTTTAATCGTTCCCTGTCTACTATGTAGTGCATTACGTGCCATCCACTGCACAGAAAATACTCATAAGTGACAGATTTCTGCCGCGGCTTCAGCGTCTATTTTATAGTGTAGGGGGCGGGGCTTCGGATTCTAGAGAGCATTTGATTGGACAGAAAGTTGAAGTATGATGTGACGTCAAAAAAATCGTTGAGCCGCTTTGAATGCTTATATCTTCTAAATGCGAATGTTGTCACTGTTTTGGAGCACACTGCTTTATAGATAACCTTAAGACTAACATACTGATACTAACACCCAAAAAAACTGAAATTTTGATTTCATGGGGACTTTAACGGTTCAGGGACATTAAGCAGTGGGGCTGAATTCATTTTGGCAAATGCCACTTGCTCGTACAGCGCCTGACTAAACTAAGAGTTATTTTTTGCGCCTTGTGTTTAAACGTTCGAATACACATAGTTATGTGTCAAAATGCCTGTCTCCTCGTCAGCACAGTCCTTTGTGTTTTAAATGAACGTTAATAGTTAAAGATAAAGCATGTGCACTAGCTGGCTATTATGAGATCCTGGCATTATATGATGAGATTTTAAAGGGATATAGTTTCAAGTTGTTCTGAACCTGTATGAATTTCTTTGTTCTCCTCAACATAAAATAAGATATTTTGAAGAATATTCATAGCCACCAGAATGTTTCTGGTCACTGTTGACTCCAATAGTGTTGTTTTTTTCATACTATGGAAGTCATTGGGGCACAGAAACTGTTACCATTGTTCCAAATATAAGTGTTTGCATTCAACAGCAGAAGGAAACTCATTCAGGTTTAGAACAACAACAACATAACTTTAATTTTTGGGTGAACTATTCCTCCAAAGCAGCCTAATATAGCTACTGTTGCTGTTTGTGTCAATAATGTAAATGAAACATTAGAAAGAAAATCACTCACTGTCCTTGACCGAATCGCTTTTGTAAAATAATGTATATTGAATTTATGCAGTGAAGACTATTCAGTCTATTTGTAGTCTATTTATTTTATACGATGTAATATTTCTTATTCAGTGCTTTAAGTGTTTGTAGGTCAATTTCTTTGTTCTATTGTGATTCATGACTGTTTACTTGTCTTCAGTAAATAATCTTTCCATTGATGTATGGTTTGTTAGGATAGGACAATATCTGAAAATCTGGAATCTGAGGGTGCAAAAAAATCTAAATATTGAGAAAATCATCTTTAAAGTTGTTCAAATGAAGTTCTTAGCAATGCATATAACTAATCAAACATTAAGTTTTGATATATTTATGGTAGGAGATTTACTAAATATCTTCATGGAACATGATCTTTACTTAATATCCTAATGATTTTTGGCATAAAAGAGAAATGTATAATTGTGACCCATACAATGTATTGTTGGCTATTGCTACAAATATCCCCCAGCGACTTAACGTTGCTTCTGTGCTCACAAATCTTTATCATATTCGAGGAGGGAATGATTTAAAGGATGAATTCGCTGATTGTAAACCAGCTTTGTATTATTAATAACGTGCACCAGCAGTCAGATCGTTTATTAGTCTGTCAGATGATGCAAAACGAGTTATTTTATGTCACTCCTCTGATTTTTGACAGCTCTAGCTCTAGTCATGTAGCACAAAAATATTTTGGGTAACCCTTTCTATGAAGCTCATATTTATAACACATTATAAGGGTATTCTTAAGGCATTCGAATCAGAATGAGTTTTCAGAATCAGAATGAGTTTTATTGCCAGGTATGTTTACACATACGAGGAATTTGTTTTCATGACAGAAGCTCCACAGTGTAACAGAAGTATACAGTATGTTGTTTCATCTCAATCAATTATAATACATTATAAAACTCACTTATTTGTGGTTTTATGAGTATGATTATTTATAACACGCAATAAACACCACATAAAATCCACTTCATTTATAAAGGATTATAAATCTCATATCTTGACATTATTTATTTAAGATCTGTACAGTATCTTATTATCTTACTGATATTACAATAAATATGGTTAAAAGCAAATGTGCCATATTACATATAAATCTGATCAGATATCTGTTCTTACGGCTGTTTAAGAAAAAATATTTTTATTATTATTGTTTATAAGTGGTCTGTGTCTGCTTTACGTAAAGTAACAAGTTAACAATAGCAAGATATGAGACTTATAATACATTATAACGATGGGAAATATAATCCATTGTAAGTTAAGTGGATGCATTGTGTTCACTGTGTGTTATAAATCATCACTTAAAAGCAATAACCACAAATAAGTACATATTATAATGCATTAAAACTGTTGTAATGATTACTCATGAGATGATACAACATATGCATTCATTATAATGCCTCAAGAATACTCTTATAATGTATTATAAATAGAAAGTGTTACCAATTTTATTTATTTTTTTGCATTTCTACAGACCATTTTTATTAAAATCAGTGCAATCAGTGAATTCCTCCTTTAATGTTTTCATAAGTATGTTTGTGTGAATTACTCCTTTAACTCTGTCATAACTCACGCATGAATCTTTAAAGTTAGTTGAAGTCACTGTAAGTCATTGGATTGGAAATAAAGACCCACCAATATCATTATGATGAACAAACACCCCATCAGAGATGATTTTCTGCATGTGTGTCAGTGTTAAAGGGCTAATGCTGTATTTCAAAGGCTTGATGTCGATTGTACCAACTTGAAATGCCTTATCGTGCCATTATAAGAACAGAGAGGAGCTTTAATGACGGAATTAAGATGCAGTGATTCTGGATATTTGTCGTGTTGATGATGTCAAACAAACTGTTTTATTGACGATGTGTGATTTTTATCTATAGGTGCTTGGAAGATTCGTTTAGATGTGCCGTAAACAACTCAGTGAAGGTGATCAAAGATGCCAGAACTTTCTATTTCATCAGCTGTATTGCTCTTTAATTCCCTGTAACCCATGACCGTGTGTGGTTTTTATATCAGTGTCAGGAGACCCTTTGGACTCTTCAGTGCACATAATTCTAACATTTAAATGTTTATTGAATAAAATGAAATATTTGATCCAGATAATTGATTCTAATGTGTTGAATGGGTTAATAATTCATTGCGACACTGTAAAAAAAAAAAAAGAAAAGATTTTCATACTCGGTATTTGTCTTGTTTTCCAGTACAAACATCTAAACATTCTTAAGGCAAGATACGTTAACTTGAGAAGCTTGTTTTCTGAAAAATGTATCAAAATTAGTTTATTTTTAACCCTCATAATGCATTTAAGTCCGTTTTGAGCTGGAAGAGATTTCTAAAAGAAAGTTTTAAAAAAATAAATAAAAATGCATGGTTTTTAGTAAGGGAACAAAACTTTGCAAATGCTTCAAGATCCTTAAAATACACATTATTTGTTGTTTTTTCAGATTTTTTACAATTATTTTTTAAGAGATATAACCGTTTAAAATGTTCTGGTCATTTTGACTGTGTATGTATGGAGCACCATTGGTGTCAAAAATACTATCTGTAAAATTATCTATGAAGTTAAATTAGTGCCAAAAAACTTAAATATATTTAGCCTTTTCTGAATATCTCACACACTTTTGGACTGAATTTTGTTGATGAACATGAATATGTCATTTATTGATGAACCATTGCAGCATGAAAAACCTAAACTGAAAACTTCACGTAAAATTTTAGTTAGAAAAATGAATCAAAACAAGTTTTGATGTTGTTTTGTTAGAAATAAATATGTAGGTTTCATAAATTTGGACTGCTTTTGAATAATCATGAATTATAAATTGAATTAAATTCCTTTCCAATGAGGTTAATAATGATAATTCTAAGATTATTTGGTCTTATAAATTTCATGCAATGATATACTCAAATAAAATTTCTCATAAATGTTCAAAAATATATATTTTGCATCCGCTTTTTTTTGTGGTTCATGTGTAATTTGAAATTTCAAAGAATTTCTAAATTTTTAGTTAATGAAAAAGGGGTAAATGCAGTAATAACATGGTGACATTCAAAACCTTTACATTTTTTCACATTCACTCAATGAGAAGTTGCTGATCAGACACAATATGGTTGAAAAATATTAACTTATGTCTGTTTTATAAAATAATGATTCTTCAGGTACAAACGTAATGTGAAAACAATAGGAAGGTTAAAACAAGGAAAAAATATCAGGGTCGGAAAAATAAATTTGTTTTCCCTTTAGTTGCTTTTTCTGACCCCGTTGGCAGATATTTGTTCTTGTTTTACTCACTTCATTTTGATCAGTTTCTCTTATCTTCTGTCACTGTGAATCTCCAGTACTTGATTTGTGAAAGTTTGTACTGGAAAACAAGACAAAAATACTGAGGAAGAACATCATTTTTTGCACTTTATTCCCTCAAACACAAAGCTCCTTATGCAGAGTGACGTAGGGTTAAAAGGTTAGTTCACCCAAAAATGAAAATTCTGTCTGAGGGCGCTCTGACCCTCCCATAGACAGCAAGGTAACTACCACGTTCAAGGTCCAGAAAAGTACCAAGATGATCGACAAAGTAGTCCGTGTGACATCAGTGGTTCAACTGTAAAGTTACGAAGTTACGAGAATACTTTTTTGCGCAAAGAAAACAAAAATAACGACTTTATTCCACATTTTCGTCTCTACTGTGTCACTTTGGACGCACGTTCACAACAGTATCATGACGCGAGCGTGTGGTCATTACGCCGAATCTGGGTCAGCGCCGCCACACGGACTGCTTTGTCGATCATCTTGGTACTTTTCTGGACCTTAAACGTGGTAGTTACCTTGCTGTCTATGGGAGGAAAAGTACCAAGATGATCGACAAAGTAGTCCGTGTGACATCAGTGGTTCAACTGTAAAGTTACGAAGTTACGAGAATACTTTTTTGCGCAAAGAAAACAAAAATAACGACTTTATTCCACATTTTCGTCTCTACTGTGTCACTTTGGACGCACGTTCACAACAGTATCATGACGCGAGCGTGTGGTCATTACGCCGAATCTGGGTCAGCGCCGCCACACGGACTACTTTGTCGATCATCTTGGTACTTTTCTGGACCTTAAACGTGGTAGTTACCTTGCTGTCTATGGGAGAGTCAGAGAGCCCTCAGATTTCAACAAAAATATATTAAATTGTGTTTCGAAGACGAACGAAGGTCTTATGGGTTTCGAACAACACAAGGGTGAGTAATTAATGACAGAATTTCATTTTTGGGTGAATTAACCCTTTAATTCAGGATAATCAGAGTTCGTCTCTCGCACAGTCTCCAGAGTGAATCACTTTGAGCTGCTCTGAGGGTTTCACCATCATCCAGGCGTATTTGCACAGGTGTTCTTTGTTGCAGTCCTTCTGCCAGTAGATGACGTTCCTGCGGTTCAGGTTCGCGCCGGCGCACGCGTCGTACCACCAGCCGCCGCCCGCCACGCCCTGGAAGTCCAGCTGGGCACAGTTCTGGAAGTAGTTGTCATTGTCGCGGTCTTTGGTGGTGAAGCGCTGGTTGTCGTGCAGGTAGTTCTCGGTGTCGAGCGTCAGAGCGTCCGCCGCAGTGCCCTGGAACAGACCCAGACGCAGCCGGTACTGCGCCTCCTCGTCCTCCACCAGCGCCGGCTCGTACTCGCCCGTCTTGGTCACGGCATCTTTGTCCACCAGCTTGATGCCGAGCTTGTACCGGGCCGGGCCGCGGGTCAGCCGGTGCAGGTGCTCGTTCCCCAGCCAGTGGTTTCCGGTCAGGGATCCGAAGCCGTGCTTGTACTCATCCCAGCCGCGGTCAAAGTCCACGCTGCTGTTGACCGTGATGTGCTGGACCACCGTCCATCCTCCCTCCTGCATGGCGCAGTAGACGGCGATGGGCGAGTCTCCGGGGCGGATCAGATACAGGCCATCTCGCGCCTGACCGCCGGAGCTCTGCCACAGCTCATAACAGTCCCGGGGAAAACCTGAGACAGAACAACGTCTGACTCTATTAACTGACTCCACTGATTCATGACTCTATTAATTGACTCAAATGATTCATGACTCTATTAACTGACTCAAATGATTCATGACTCTATTAATGGACTAAAATGATTCATGACTCTATTAATGGACACAAATGATTCATGACTCTATTAATTGACTCAAATGATTCATGACTCTATTAACTGACTCAAATGATTCATGACTCTATTAACTGACTCTGAAAATTTTCTGAAATAGAAATACTTAAAAAGAAAAATAAGAAGAAATGTTGCCTTGGCAACTAACTGAAATGTGTTTAAACTGAAGTACTAACATTTCTAAAACTAAAACAAAAAAAAATTATAATAAATAAATAATAAAATAAGTGAAATTAAAATTATTAAAATAAAAATTACTAAAACTTAAGTTAAAATTAAAAATCTCCTATACTATAAGTGTCATGTACTGTAAGATAATACTTTCTGAAGAAAACATGTTTGTCTTGATAATCGTTCATTAGTTAATCATCAGTCTTTAATCTGTTATCAGGTGTTATCTCTAATGTTTGTTAACTTGATGAAATTAGTCTTTATGAGAACAAATTACAATGAAAACGCCCTGAGTCCTGCTTGACCTTTGCCCTCTGCTCTGATGGGTCAGATGTCACAGTGGAACCAAAGCTGCTCTAAATTCACTCAAACGAACTAGTATTTCTATATTCTGAAACATGAGTGCCTCAATGAACGAGCTGTTGAGTTTGATTCATTAGATTATCGAGCAATAAAGGACAACAGCAGCCTAAAACTAGGACTAAATAGATATTTGTTAACATTATTATAATTAAAAAGAGGCCCAGGTGATGCCAGATTATGAAGACAGGCATTTATTTCTGATGAATAATTTACAGGAAGATGAATTAATAATCAGTGCTGATGTAAAACAGCACAAGCACTGATCTGACCTTTCTGTCCGAGGTTCAGGATGAGTTTGTGCTCCTCTGGAGCGAGCAGATGGATGTTTTTGGCCGGAAGCGGTTCGTTCTGAACGTGCGCCAGCAGGAAGAGACAAACCCACAGCCTCACCATCATCTGAATGAGAGACAGAAGAGAAAAGCATGAGAATCACAGCCGGAGGAACGCTCCGCAGTCGTTGATGTGAAGTCTTACCGTTGAGAGTGTGTGACCGACACCAGTGAGAGAAAGAAGCAAAGTGTCCACTATCAGCGCTGGACTTCAACCCGTCACTGCAAGGGTTAAAGCCTTTATCTGGACTCTTTACTGTAGTTTCATTTGTTTTATCTGATTCATTTCAGCCTTTGACTCTGTGTTGCAACACCAGTGACTGAATCATGACCTGATTACCGGCTGAACCCAGGCCTCCGGCAGAGATCCGTCACAACATCACAGGAATCAGCCGTGAGTCTGTATTTTTACATGTGGAACTGATGAACGTGTGTCTGTTCTCATGCATATGAACAAATCGAATTCAGCAGAAATGAAAAATTCTATTGTCTTTTTTAAAGTACCATTAACATTATCTTGCTAGATTTATTACTGCAATGTGGAAAATACTAATATATATATATATATATATATATATATATATATTTAAAAAAAAATTCATGATTAATTTATGCTTTTTTAATTTTTGTACAAAAATGTCAGTGTTTCAGGATTGTATGATTGCATCTAATGGCAGTCATCATGGACAATAATGAGATATTTGCGTGTAAAATGTTAACATTAAAGTGTCATGATGTAAAATTATTGAAATTCTGCATGTTTTTTTGTAGTGAATTTATTCTAGATCAGTGTTTTGATGAACTTTGTGTTTACTCCTCTGTGACGGGTAACTTCAGGCCTGTGTATGTCGCTCTCCTAGGAGAATCTCAAACACTCTCTCTCACACACACACACACACACACACACTCTCTTTCTCACACACACACACTCTCTCTTGCTCTCTCTCTCACACACACACATACTCATATTATTAGTGTTTCTTACACAATTATAATAGTTTATAATAATTTATTCAGAGGCATAAACTCCGACAAGTAAATAAAATGATCTGGTAAAAATTTAAAATAAGGTTCCATTAGTTAACATGAACTACCAATATACATATTTCTAAAGCATTTATTAATCTGGGTTATGTGAATTTCAGCATTCACCAAAATATTTATTATTAATTTATTAATATATATATTAAAATCAAAAGTTGTATCTGTTAATATTTAATGGACCTGAGCTGATATGAACTAACAACGGGGTTTCTGCAGGTTTTATAAAATCATTTTAAGACCTTTTCAATTACATCTCAAGTAATTTCAATTACAAATATAGCTGCAAGCAGCGATGGCGGGCCCAAGCCGTCAGTGCAAACGCCACCCCG